>NC_081419.1:54188018-54373018 GCF_949786415.1 Peromyscus eremicus
TTGCTTACAATAGGGTCTTGAAAAGCTGGAGTATATATCAAAAGCAAATCTGCAATACTACTTTTTCTCAGCAACAGGACATGTAGTGGTGCTTATAAAGTGCTAGAGACACGAGGAAAGGAGTTAATGATTGACAGACTAAGGAAGGCATGATTACCAGGAAGAGTTCAATTTAGGCAAAAATATCAGAGCTAAAAGCATGTTTGGTTCTTAGCATACTTCAATTCTTCCGGTCAAAATACAAAGCGATCAAATGTCTAATGTGTTTAGCATTCTCTTTTACAGTTAGCTGGGAAGTACATTGTCTTGCCCAGTGAATGTGATCCTTTGTGGTTGGTACATTGTTAATCCATGAGTGTTTCACACACAACCATGTGTAAGCGTTTTCCTTGGGAAAGGAAGTCCTTTGCAAAGTTCCTATTTTCTTTCCCCAGATGGTTCCTGACTATTTTCTTCAGGATGGCTAGTTTGGGAGCTCAGTCCCAAAGGATTCTAGTCTTCTCAACCCCCATCTCCACTCTGAACAGGGAAGCAATGAATAATTTAGTGCCAAATTTGTAACGCCATCGACGGACTCCTAGGGGCCTGAGTTCAGTCTTTTGAAGCTCTGGGGACATCTGTATGCTGAGTCAACAAGGGTTCATCACGCTTAGCTGGAAAGCCGTTTCATCTCATTAGGGGCTCACCTTTCAGAGGAACCTTCCTCAATGTCGAAACAAGATTTCTTTCTTGAATGGACTCTGATTTTGATCAAGTAGCTTGTATTTTAAGATTTACAGCGTCACCAGATTAACCTCTCTGGATTGTGTAGCAGTGTTGTGGTTTGCCTAAGGGGTTAGCGGAGAAGGCAAAACTGTGGCTCCTGATTGGTGAAACCATCGACCAGACTTTCAAACAAAGAGCTACTCCAAGCCCCAGAGCTTATGCGGTACTTGCATCACCAGGCCCGCTTTGCCTAACTTCCCTCCTTAATCCCCCCCGCAGACCTTCCGTGGGTTAGAGATTCTTATTTCCAGCTCTGCAGAACCGCAGGCTGCAATGCACCAAGGGGCCACGGGTTGTGGCGGGCAGCGCTGGTGATGGCTTACACAGTCCAGTAGAGGGCCACACTGCACCTCTTCCCTCTCTCCCTGGGTGCCTCCTCCCCAGTCCTTTGAAGGGGCTTTGGATTGTTGGTTGCCGTTCGTTCTGATAGAACAGGCACGATGGTGTAAGAATTTTAAGGTTTAAGCACCGAAGCCATTGCACACTTTTATCACATCACTGTGGCTGTCAGCCCTGTGTAGATATGACACCCTCCCCCTCCCCCCTTCGGCAACTGCCCATGCAAATTTAAGCAATGCACAGCGGACGCAGGGACCAGCTTTTGGCTGCAGAATTCTCCTACCTCCAGAAAACCTTCAATAATTGGAAAAAAATCTTTTATTTTAAAAGTGAGGTCCCAAAGTTAACGAGCAGGCATTAGAACGCACACATCCTTCTTCCGGCCCTCAACACAAAGATTATTCCAGAATGTTAGTTAAACATGAAGCACTTTATTAAAAACAAGACGTTTTCATTTTCTTAAAGCAGCCTGTTTCAAAGCCGTGGGTAGTTGCTTCTGAAATGGCCAAGCAGCATTTAACCAAGTGTTCTTACAATACAGCATTAGCCTGGGAACCACGCAAAGAAGGGGGCTTCACGCAAGCCCGCTGAGAACAAACGTATTTCCCTTCTTTTGTGTAAAACAACAGTCATTAGGAAACAAGTCAGTAGGGGATTCTCTTTAGATCATTATAAATAAAAATAAAATGGCAAAAGCAACAGCCCTCCAAGGGGATGGGACTCAGTAAACTGGACTTCTCTCTCCATACTGTGCTATGCTTTAAAATTTCTCTAACTATGATTTAATCTAAATCTGTACTGAAGCCAAAGAAAACTGAGCACACTAACACACATCTCCACGGAAACGAACACAGGCAAACGACAGCCTCAAAGAAGACGCCTTTTCCTCACAGCAGGTAGTTCATTTGCTAAACAAACATTTCTGCACCCGTGTACACGTTCAATAACATTGGTTGGTCCAGATTGATACATAGATGAACATTTGCCTTTAGTGCTGCTGAGATACACAAACACACAAGGACATTCAAGATCAAAGTATGTACAACCTAAAATCACAGGAACACAACTCTGGGCACTGTCAAAACCTAATGCCCTTCATGGAATTCTCCAGACACACCTTGTTTTATTTCTGCTATCCATGTTTTATCACTGTTCACTTAGGACGAGGGTTCTCAGCCTTCCTAATGCTGTATTCCTTTAATACAGTTCCTCATGTTGTGGTGACACCCCCCCAACCACAAAATTATTTTCATTGCTATTTCATCTCTGTAATTTTGCTACTGTTAAGAATCATAATGTAAATATCTGATACGACACAGGATACCTGATATTTGATCTCCAATGGGGTTGTGACCCACAGGTTGAGAACTGCTGACTTAGGAAGCATATGACACCTTGGCCTTCTAGTAGCCAGACTTAACCTTTAAGTTCTTAGTGCATTTGGGATTTGGGAGCTCTTGACACTACATGGTGGAATAACAATTCCAGACTGTTACTGTGAAACAGAGCAGAAAGTCACTAAGGGAGGCATGGCAAAGCTTTCAGAGTCCCAAATTTGGTTACATTCCATTGCTTTAATGAATCTTTTGTCTTTCCCCCCATGGCAACACATTTTTCTTTATGTTTGAATTTTATCCAAACAGGTTTAGATTTCTGCTGCACTTGAGAGGAGTTGTTTCTATTACTGGAGGTTACCACTGTAGTTTTTTTGGTCTTTCTGTGACTCACAAGGGTCAGTAAGAGAAATGGGTTTAAAAATAATGGTACTGCAAAGTAAATCGAGTAAAATCAGTCTAAATGACTTGTCATTAAAGTATGCTAAATTTTGATATACAGAAAAGGCAACTGAATTCCAGAAACATACTATTGTTACTGCACTAATAAAAAAATCCCAAGATCATTTTAAATCCAAGATATTTGCAAGCCTAGAGTATCTGGAAGCATGCAGGCCCTCAAGTTTCAGAACCAGACATGTATCATTTTTACTTTTGCTGGGTATCGTTATAAATTCACTTCTAAAC
Source organism: Peromyscus eremicus (assembly GCF_949786415.1). Classification (NCBI taxonomy): domain Eukaryota; kingdom Metazoa; phylum Chordata; class Mammalia; order Rodentia; family Cricetidae; genus Peromyscus; species Peromyscus eremicus. The sequence continues at coordinate 54,191,144 of NC_081419.1, forward strand.
GAATGATTCCCATATGGGACTCAATGATGTGAGATAATCTAAAGCTGTTGTTTATGAAATAAGAGAATACACACTTACAGGCAGGTGTTGATGACTGTTTCATTCACGTTCATCAGAAGCCGGCTCAGACACTTTGTAGGAAGGGTGTTTTTGTGTCTACTCCCTCTGTATGCAAACGTTCACTCTGTCTTCAGGGAGATGACCACCCTCCCAAGTTTGCTTCTATTTTATTTGAGCAGCAGAAAGAAGAAAATTACCTGAATGAAGTTTCAAAAGCAAAGCATAGCTTGGTCCTTTGGTGCAGAAACTGAATAAAAGTTGGGGCTTTTATTTAACAGGTAGAAACCTGAAGCGCTGCAGAGTCCCAAGATGATGGGCCCATTGGCGGCCAGTTAGGACGGAGTCCTGTTCTGCTGTGTACCCTGTGTACCTGCAGGTACCCTTGGTGGTTTGCCAAGCTTCCTCACCTACCAGGATCACCAGCTGTGTTATAGATTGTGCAGATATTAGTTACATACTTACTAATATGAATAGATATAACTTCTGAAAAAATACATCTTATACAAAATGAGTAGTCATCTCAGCTGTTCATGCCGAGAGACCCGAGGAAGCAGACAATTTTGTCTGTTGAGTCCCCCCCCCCCCCTTTGAAGAGGGCTCACATTTCAAATGCTTTCTCCAGCAAGAAACAGTGAACAATAAGGATTGGGAAGTTTCCTCGTTCTGTGCTTTGGAAAGGTAGACGAGGATCGCACATAACTCACGTTCATTGGGAAAGAAATCATTGTACAAGAGCTTTAAAAATACCTTCAAGTCCTAGAATTCCAACCTCTGACCTCTAGGGTTTGGCATCAAGAGGGCTCCCATGTCTCCCCACTTCTCCATCGTCATGGAGGAACATGGGGCATTAGTCAGCAGTTTCTGAATCTTGACCCACAATAGGAAAGATACCTTGAGACAGGAGAAATAGATGGAGGCAATTACAACCAGCTACTTGATTGATGGTTGACATTGTCAGGGCTCCACTGTCTGGCAGATTGCAATGGTGTTGAACTCCCTTTGCTACCAATGGATGTTGCTATTGGCAACCGTGCAGTGAAGCCAATAAAAAGGCAAGAAGATGAGAGGAAAACTCAACCTTAGTGGAAGCCGTGGGGTTTGTGCTATAAATTATGTTGCCCTCAGCAATATGTAGCATCAACGTTCAGGGTGGAGGGGAGCGGCTGTCTCGCTGCTGCTGGCGGTCTCTGGAAGACGCTGGGTCCAGTTTTATCGTAAAGCACGTGCTTGAAATTTTTTGCTTTAGATGGACTGGCATCCCCTTTTCCGGTTATTTATTTATTGTTAGGAAGGGTAACAGATGTGGGCTCACTGCAGCCTCGTATGGACTGATTCTCGATTCCCGTCCGCGACATAAACGGGATGTGATGGTGCGGTGCACTACCCAGAAGCACCTGCGGTGCTTCGGAGCTGCAGACACACAATGATCTTGCAGACCAGGGTCTGTTCCTAACTCCACCCATCCTTTGTTCCTCACCTGAAGGAGGAAGACAGCTTTGCAGAAGCTATTTTCCTTTATAGCGGAGTGATTCAGAAAACTGGCTTAATCAAATCCATAAATCTGCACAGCCTCCTTTTACCTGCTCTGCGGAGGCAATTTTTTTCTGCACTCATTCCCCGCCGAGTCTCCCCAGCCTTCCCTGCAGACACAGCTGTAAAGGGCAGCTAGCAACGTTATTTCTTAGTGTGCCCGCCCGTTCCTTCTCCTTTGTCAAGCTTCTCCCTGTGTGATTGTCTCTCTTTCCTGCTCAATTGATGACATGATTCTGCACCCTCATTTTGGGGGGGAGGGGGGAATGTAAGTGCCTTTTGTCTTGGTTTGGATGACTTTCATCTCTCCTTAGCAGTTGTCTTAACCATCTGCCTTAGTCCCTATCTTCTGGCCCCACCCTTTGCCTGGTTTATATTTTATTGTATTTCTTGCCATAACAAAGCCGCCTTTTTTCTTACCAGCTCACTCCACTCCTGTTTTGGTACCTTCATTTTATCCCCCCCATCTTCAAACATCTGACCACCATTTCTTTTGGATGTGAGTAAAGTTAATAACTGAGAGTGATCAGTGAAAGCAGGCAACAAATGTTTTGCGTTTGATAGTTTAGAGCTGGGCTGACTCAAGTTTCACATCCCCGGGGATTTTCAGAGTGCTCAGCATCTCTCTCTGGAGCACCATGTACGTGAACAAAGAGACGACGATTTGTAGGGCCTCTGGACCCTCAAGACCTGTGGGCTCTGGACCCCCAAGCTCGGCTCCAAACGGACGATCTCAGCTTTCGGCTATCTTGTGTCCTGGGGAATCCTGGAAAGTTTGTTTGGACAACGGATTTTAATGTTAAGATTTCTGTAGATAAGTTCCTAGTGTCATTTCACTTGACAATGCGGGAAGCAGAGAGATGTAGTGACCTGTCCAAAGTCACCCAGCTCGTGATGCAAAGCGAAGGACAGCACATCCAGTGTTTTTTGTTAAGACAGACCCTGTCCCTAGTGCCTCTTGTGAACTGGGCATCAGAGCAGCTTTCTAGTCACCACATCTACTTAAAATAGCTTTTTCACCTGGTATAGACCTGACTTCCTAGAGGATATAGGTTGTATAGATGTTATCTCATGGCCTTTCTAGAATATTCTTTTTTTTTTTCACTTAAGGAAAAATTTTAATTTGAGGTACCTTAAATTTTATTCCCAAACTTTTTTACCTCAAGCTAGTCTGTGCTCAGTCGCCGGGCTCCTCCGGGCCTGGGGAATCTCTCTCTCTGTTGGAAGCAGCTCCAGTGTTCATACGTTACTTGTGCTACATATGGCAGTAGAGTCCCCTTTGCCTCGGCTTTAATAAAATTATTAATCCATCCTCCTATGCTTGGTCTACAATGAAGGCTGAATTCCAAAACTGAAGAAGCGAACCATAATCTCATTGCAGAGTTACGGATCCTGTGTAACACCAATCCGACAAACACACCCACTGCGTTCCTACTGTGGACTCTTTGGGAAGATTGGGGTTAGTTGGTGCTCATATGGAGGGGGGGGGCGCTCATCCAACAGGCAAATGAGACCAACGGCCTAGCGCATCACTAAGAAACAGTCGGATTAGAAATAAAACACCTAAGAGGCAAATCTGGATTCTTGGGACTGTCTGGCACAAAGGTCTGCTCTAGGAGAGGCTGCAAAGAAGGGAGATGCTTTAACAGAAAAGAGCCAAACATAAAGCAGTGTTAATGATGCTTTTACCACGGTGTCCCCTCAACTCAGCAGGAGTGGGGCTGATAGCCCTCAGGTTCATGGATCCAAATCCAGTGGTGTGGGTTCCTCACGGAAAGTCGAGGGTCATGTTCTCTGCCCGACTCTGTCCCTCATCCTTCTGTTCCTCTGCTGCCAAGCACACTTCCAGGTGCGCTTCCTGGTCCAGTCTATGCAGTCTACACTTCAGGACTGTCCGAGCTGAAAGGAAAGATGGGTGTGGCTGCGGAAGCAGGTCCGTCAGGCTGCAGAGGACCCTCCAGGCCACAGGGTTGCGCAGAGGCTCTTGGGTGGTCTTCTACATTCTGTCCTCGCCTGCCACCTTGAGACTCGCAGGGACCGGGGAGGCAGCAGAGACCTGCAGGCTGTTTTGGTGTAACTCTTCCCACTTCCTTCGGTTGGCAGCCACTGAATCCAGCATGGGCTTCAGCTTTGCATTGACCTTCACCAAGGCCTAGAGCAGAGGAGAAAAGGGTGGAGAGAGAGGAACCTGGGTCATGGACGTGCATACTCTCCCCGCTTCTGTTTAAAAGGGGAATGGAAACTGGTTATATGAAAGGCAATGATGACTCTGGTAAACACAAACTATTGCTGAGAAGCAGGCATGCATGCAACACTAGCATGTTCTGTTTGTAGAGCCCGTGCTGAGAACGACAAGAAGATAGCGATGTATTGCTCAAGGGAAAGGCAGCCTTGGAGACTCTGTCTGAGGTTGCAAGTCCGTCAAACAAAACAGAAAACAAAAATGCAGGTCGCCCTTATCTATTGCTAACCGTAGCTTTGCCTGCCAGGGAGAGCTTTGCCTATCAGTAGACTGTGAACTTCGGTTTTTCAAAAATGAACTTGCAGTGGCTCTGACACAGAGGCCTGATAAACTCTCCCACATTAAGAAAGACCAGGAAAATTCCTAAGACAAGAGGAGGGACTCGTTGTCCAAAGGCAAAAGGAGTGGGGGCCATGCTGAACACACACACGAACATGGAGTAACGTAGGTCTGAACGGTGTGAAAGGGTAACAGAGCCCTGAGTGTTCTTCTGGGTGTGTGCGGGGGAGGGGAGGTCTTCACGGGAGCCTGCTGACATGACTTTGTGTCCCTCCCAGAGTCCTGCCCTTCTTTGTGTCTGGTCAGCTTGCTTGCAAGTCCTCTTATTTACTTTTCCGAGTGTTCGTGACTTCGCCCCTTTAGACCTTATATTCCCTTTCACCCAAACATCTGTTTTCATGGGAAGGGAAAGGGGCAGGGAAGAGAGAATGGAGAGGAGTGTGGGGGATGAGGAGAGGAGAAATGTGGGCAGTGATCAGACAAGGCAGATGAGTCACCAAGCTCGTGAAACTGATGCTTCAGGGTCCCCAACTGCCCCAGAGCCAGAGGTCCTTCTAAATACTTCCTTTTGTGTTTAATGTATCCTTTTGAAGAGAAGGGGTCCCTACTTGCAAGTGGTTTGAGTGACTTCTGACCTCAGAAGCCCTGGATGGCCCCCGGCAGTGGAATGAGAATCTCGACAGCATGCTGTCTCCTTTGAATTTGATGTGCAAGAGCCTTCTGCAGCTTTGGAATCAGTCTACCAGAGATGGGGCACTATGGGAGGGAGGGGCGTTGAAGACATTGCCTGTGAACTGAGGTCAGAACGATTCAGAAAGCTCAGGCTAATTATCAGTAGATAACTATCTTACAGGCCACGGGGCCTGGAGAACACCCTGCCCAACTCGGAAAGCCTCATTAGTCTCTGTCCTATTGGGAAGTTTTTAAACTTAAGCTGTAAAATTAAAAGTTTAGAGTTCCTTTCCTCTCTGTTAAATGCCTTTTATTTATTTGTTTACCTGTGGTATTAGGGAACAAACCCAAGGTCTTGTACATGCAGGGCAAGTGCTCTACCTCTGAGCTCTAACCTTAGTCCTAATACTTTGTCTTTCTTTCCCCTGTATTGGAATAAGTCTTACTGTTTATTATGAAAGACTTCAAGATATTCGACCAATGAAACATGATTAGCAAAGACATCTATCAAGTATCTACATGTAAATAAATATAAATAATAACTATCAGTATCACATGGAACACACATAGCAAAGCACTCTCTAGGTGTGCCCCGTGGCTAAGGAGCGGCCTGCAGCTCTCATCTGAAGAACAGTATGTCCTATAGATGGCAGAGTGTCCTTCCCCTAAGCATAGCTCAGATGACTTGTCAGTAAACCCGACCTACCCCCAAACCCATCTGATGAACAGTGAGACCCTTTGCTGGTTGAGCTGACTCTTCTCTTCACATCGATGCTCTGTAAAGTTTATTCTCATCCATCTCTCATCCCGCTCTGTGTGTGTGTGTGTGTGTGTGTGTGTGTGTGTGTGTGTGTGTGTTCTTTCCGGTGATCTTTGTCACACTAACTAGAAACATCTCATTTAAAAGCTGATGTACCATTTATTTCATATGTGAGTAAGGCAAAGCAACATAATAACCCAGTGACTAAAAATTCCCTGTATTTCCACTAGAAAAACGCAGATGCCCAAATCCTGTTCAATGCTCAGTGTTTGTTTGTCTGTTTGTTTATTTACTTATTTCTGACAACAGTGTAAGGCAGTGATGACTGCCATGGTCTTATTTAGTGTGCCTTGGCACGGGCTTCTCTTTATTCTGATCAAGCCTTTTAATTAAACTGACTACTGTAATTCCTATGGAAATTAGTGTATATGTTATTTTCCTGCTACAAAAGCATTTCTCTAGAACTTTTTTTTTTAATCCCAGGAGCACAAATTGAAATTTTTTTTCTGCTTGAAATGTAATTAAAAACTCATTTGATCACACTATTTCTGGCTCTGTTTTACTTATTAAATTCCTGTAATCAGTTTTCTTTTATGGAGCTGCTGGGAAATGATCTCAAAAGCAACACATTTTTCTCTTCTTTGGCAGGTTCCCGAGCATTTACTAAATTACATTCCTAGCACCTGCCCATGATTCGAATTACTCCACCAATTTATTCTTTAAAGCACTTAAGTTTCTTTGGCTTAGCCCCAAACAGCTTTCCCTCTTAGATTTTCTTCTTTCTTCTTCCTCTCCTTCCTTTGTGGGCAATAAAACACCGGGGTCGGGGAGAGATGCCGCTTTCTCGGAATTCCTTCTTTTTCTTTGTTTTCTCCTAAGACAGGATCACCACAGGGACAATCGTTTCCCTCAGGACAAGTATTAATTCTGGACAAAGGCAGCAAAGTTCCAGTCTGGAGGAATTGCTCTGATACTATAATTTTGTTACATAAATGTGGGGGATCTGCAGAGGAAGGAATATCTGCAAACCTAAGCCCCAAGGTTCATGGTGACTGCCAGCCGGGGGCTATGAGCAAGAGAACCGCCTGGAGTACCTGCAGAGACAGAGATGTGGATGTTCCTGAAGGCTTGCCACCAGCAGGTAATTCCTGATGGTTCTGGGAAAGTGAATCCTTCCTCATGTAGAGAGAGAGAAACAGTACCCACTGTCACCCATGAAGGACTCATGGATGGATGCCCAACTTCTCTGTGGTATACCTGTGCATGGTCATTCAGTCACTATTTAAATGCCCCAGGAGCAATAAGCACATTACCTCCCAAGGGGGTCCACTTTAATCTCACCATTTGGCTTTAGAATACTGTTTCTTGTGCTGAGCTCAGGTCTATGGCCCAGTACCGTATTCCCAGGGGCCTAATCCTTGGGGCTCTCCCTTTGAAGCAGGCTCTTTCAGAGCGTTGTCAGACTCATGACTCTTGTGTTGACCCCGTGAAAATCTAATTGGTCCTACAAGTTGGAATGCACAACTTGTGTCTTGGGACAACCTTATTGATACCACTAGGCCTCTCTCAATCCATCAGGAGCACCTGGGAGATTTTTGCATGAGGGGGCATACATTGTATCTAGCCATCTGGGTGGCTGAGGGACTCTCCCTTCCTGGCTCTGAAAGTCACACTCCATTGTTGAGGTTTCTTGTGACTAGCACATGTAGTTTATTCTATATTTTATTGATATTTTCAATAAGTAACATTCTCATAGCTCAAGGGATAGACAAGGGTACAAAAGGCACAGTGTAAAGTTTTCCTTCGACACTGACCCAACTGTTGAATTGTTACCCCAAGAGACAATAGATATGGCCAGCTGTTGTGTAGCCCTCAAGAAACATTTTTACCTAGATAAGTAAAAACTGAGATTTTATTTTTTTTATGGCTACCTGGTGTTCTAAAGCTGTCAAATTTGTTAAACTTGTTCTCTGTTGTTAATCAAAATGAAGTCTTGTTCACATTTAGTCCTTCTAAGTTATGCTGTCAAGGATATCCTGTACATAGCCATTTTGTAGATGAGGACTATCAGAAGGTCAAATTATAGAATTAGTATTTCTGGGTCAAAGAGTATGTGAATTTGCATTTTGATAGATTCTGCTAAACCAATACATAAAAACAGTGTCTAAGATATAGAACAAGAAGCTTATATTAACCAAGCTAACAAGAGAATGAAAATAGAGACTCTAGCTATTGTTTAGAGTAGGGCCTTGGAAAGAGCAGCGTAGAGAAAGCTAAGAACACACAGATCTGGACTTCTCTCCATGACCCAGTCGCTGGTGCGTACACGGGGCGCTCAATCTCTCCCGAGCATCACAACACGTTGCTTTAGCGCGTTTTGGATCCCTCACCCATTCCCAGTCCCCGAAAGCAACTCCACCCGGGGAATGGCTCCATCGATGTCTCAGCTGACTCACTCTCTAGGTCTTTCATGGGCCTCTGGCTCCGCTGCCGCCGCTGCCGCTCTGTTTATCTCACAGATTTTTTTTTTACTGTTATCACTACATGTTACGGGATGTTTTCTTTGTGTCAGGCCATGTTGTTTCTGGCATGCTGACAGCTAACTTTCTCAAGGACCTTATGAGGTCCAAATTATTATCACCTGTGTTGCTGTTAGTTTGTAATGGAGGAGAACAAAGATCTAAATGAAAGGACTTGTTTGTAACAGTTCAGAGGATAATGGAAAAAAACTGATTGGTTACTGCAGTGTCTCCACCCCAGGACTACTGGTGTTAGGGGTCAGATAAATATTTTCTGTGGGGGCTCACTTTATAGGACACTCTAGAAGCTAGTAATAGTCCCCTCCCATTACCTAAGTTGTGTTAACCAAAAATATTTCAAAAATAAAATATACTGCTAGCTCTCTGCAGACTCATCCTGATCAAGAAGCACAGTGCTTAACTGAACCAAGCTTCCCACCACGTGGTATGAGCCCTTATAGCATACTTGTTAGCAAAGGAAGAGAGGATGCCTTCCTTGGGCCGGATGATGCTCCCCTTTCCCATTTCTGATGACATTGAAGAAGAGGAGACAAGGAGGGTTTGTACAGTGAACACCCGCCACACCAGGATAGGGCCGGGAGTCTGCTGCTGTCATCTCACGAAGTGTCACGGCAGTTCTACACGGTAGGTCCCTTTGTCATCTCCTTAGAGGTAAGGATGTTGCAGCTCAGCAAGGTCAGATGACCTGCCTGTCGTCATATAGTGAGAGACTGAGGAGGTTTTACCAAGCACTGTGTGGCAGTTCCCTCCCTAGATAACTAGTCCTCCTTGGCCATTCAAGTCATGCCTGGCCTTCTCTCAGAAGCATCCCATCATCTGCCTTTGAATGCAGACCCGGATGCACGCCATCTAGCTCTGCAATCATATTCTCCATACTTAAAATGTTTTTATATTTTATTTTTAGTACTTTAAAGATGTGACCCTCTCTTGTTTTCTGTGTAGCAGGTGCTTTGCTGTAGCAATGGGACGCTGACTGACGGCTGGGCCACTCCGTGAGCTCTGCACAGAAACAGAGCCCTTCTGCTTTGCTTTTTTATTTAAGTTTAAGTATCTAGTTCCTATTACAGTGACCCCAGGAGATAGTGTTCTTTCTTTCCCTGTCACAGACCAATGGCTTCTTAGTCTTTTTTTTTTTTTTTTTTTTTTTTTTTTTTTTTTTTTTTCGGTTTTTCGAGACAGGGTTTCTCTGTATAGCTTTGCGCCTTTCCTGGGACTCACTTGGTAGTCCAGGCTGACCTCGAACTCACAGAGATCCTCCTGGCTCTGCCTCCCGAGTGCTGGGATTAAAGGCGTGTGCCACCACCGCCCGGCTTCTTAGTCTTAACAAGAGTGGCTAAGAGAGAGGCTGACATGTTCTGACCCCGCTGCCCAATCCAGCTGTACAAACCAACTTAGAAGCTCCACCTCCAGGGGAACACAGAGCTCTTAGTGCTATCATTCCTGAGACTGTATTTCCTTCAGCTCACTGAGCGGCTGACAGTCTAACTTGGTTTTCTCCCCTCTGCCGTGATCCATACCTGCCACCATCTGAGCTTGGTGTACATCTACCTTTGACCACGGTCACTTCTGGGATCTCGACAAGATGTGGGACAAGAGTGAATAAAGGGCCTGGCTTGCTCCTAGAAACAACGAAAGCCCCTCTGCCCGGTGGGTAGCTGGTACTCCACTGTTGGAATGGCACCAAGAGAAACCAAATTCACACCAGGCCGAGCTTTGCACCTGAACACACCCAAACATATCACCAGTACTTTAACAATATCCAAGGAAGCTGTCTGAGCTGGATATTCACTTTTGGAGATGAAGATCATTGTTGTTGAATTACAGTTCCAAATTGCTAGCAACATGACCACGTTTTTCTGTCATTTCTTACCAGTACCTTATAAAAGAGAACTATTAGAAACTGAGAGACAATTTATGGAACAGAAAGAATTCAAAGTTCTTTTCGAAATACTCCCCCTTTTTTAATTGCCCAGGGCCAAACCCAGGGCATGTTAGGCATCTCTGCCTCCTTGGTTTTTGATGAAATGGACAACTGGAGTTAGCGCTCACCTCAGGCCTGTTTTGTGGCATTGCTCTACCGCTACGACTGTTTCCTTTCTGAGGGAAAATGTCAGGGGTCCTTTGGGGACTGGAATTTTGGAATGGAAAAGTGTAGGCACTATGTGCAGCTGACATAGACACCCAGACCTCCAGCAAGAGGGGCAAGGGACACACCAACAGTGGCAGGCCTTCAGATCCTCTCAGGTTCGTACGACTGATGAGTCACGGGGGGCAAGCACATCTCTGAGAAAAAACGTAGGAGGCTTCTATTTCCGGTGTGTAATTGCAGAATGAAGCAGCCAAGTGTGAGTCTTAACATATAGACTAGTGAACCGCTGAACTTCTAGGTTCCAAAGGCAGAGATTACTGATGGGTTAACAGATACAGCCCGGGACTGGACAGGCCACTTTGTAATGATACAGTCGGCCGTGAGTCATATTTGAACCGCTCCTCTCCCACATGCTGTCATGGCTGGACACAGTGACTTGACCATGCATAGCTGAACTCATCACCTTCCTTCAGACCCCCATCTGCTCACAGGGCCACTCTCTCGGGAGCTGAGCCTTGTCATCCATGCAGGGGTTCTACTCTGAAATTCACAGCTCTGCCCTCTCTCTTACGTGCCGAAGTCACCAGCCTGCGTTACTCCCCATCCAAAGGGCCTCTACTTCTGTCTGTTGTGGATTACAGCCTGCCTTCAGGGTACCATACTCCTCCATCTGAATTCTGTAACAGCATCCTAACTAGTCTCCCTGCCTCCCCTTTGCTCCAGTCCAACCAGCTCTCAAAAGGTCTCAAACTTGCCATTTCCTCCTGAAATGTGGCTCCCACTGAGTGCCGATTTACTCAGCAGAACAAGCCCAAAGCTCTCAAACACAGCCTGAGAAATCCTATCAGAGAATGAGAATTGTCATTCTTGTGACCCTATCGGATCACGAGAGAGAAAGAAATCCGGAAATAAAACAAACTATAAACCTGATGTCTAACTTGGGTGACAGTTCAAAACCAGAACTTTGAAATGCCCAAGTAATTCCCTGAGGCTTCCTAGAAAACCCGAAGCACTGGTCTTTCCATGCACTCAAGCGTGCTCTTGAGTTTAAAGGCTCTGTATGCTGTTTGGCAGGGGAGCTGCTGAGAGCTGGTGGTACCCGTGAGAGCAGATGGGGCCGCTCCAGGGTCCAGATGGAGACAGCAAACAGCCTCCTAAACATCACTCTTTCCCTCCCCAGTCCAATGGCTTTTGAAACTCAAGGTTGTGTAAAAATTAATTTGCATTAAATTGCTTAAGATAATGTATTAACTACCATATGAGGCTCCCAGCCGTTTTGAAGCCGTACTTGGAAAAGCAAATAACCAAACAGTAGTGGTGAATACAGAAGCAAGCCCAGACTTCTTGAAAGAAATGTTTTCACAGTAACGCTAGCCTTAGAGCATCTATTTGTATCATTTTCAGAAGTCTGGAAATAAAGAATAAATATTTACATCTGTTACACATGTAACTCTGTCAGGTTCTGTATCCATGCTTCATATGATTTTTCCTTATTAAGTCCTCAATGAAACCAGCAGGAGATACATCCTTATTCTCCCATTTTCTGGACAACGAACAAACAAACAAAACAAAAAACCAACAAACAAAAACAACAACAAAGAAGTGGGTGGCCCAGAAATGTTACATGATTTGCCTGGGGAAGACAGTATTGGGGTTTGGACATGGATTTCTGAATCCAGAGTCCACAGTAGTCACCAATGGCCATAATTGTGACGTCAACATATGATTTTGTGTGGCGCACCCCTGAAGATGAGAATTAAACAGGAAAAATGGTCTTGCTTGCCCATCCTAAAGAATATAATCCCCCATCAATGTCCTCAACAGACTCCAGTCCTGCAGTGGTTTGACTCATGTGAAGGAGTCAGCAGGAGGGACGCCACCCTGCAAATCAGGAACAGGCTCAAAGGTTGTCAAGCTACGGGCTGACATTTGGTGACAGGAACAGGGGTGGAAGTCAGAACAAGCCCCTGCAGAGGTCGTGACTCGCGCAGGTGACTCGGTGGCCTTACAGCAGCTGAGAGAGGGCACTATCAACTGCTCCTCCTTCTTCCTTGACCACAGCGAAAGGGTCAAGAGACTCTGGCCTTATAACCTTTGCCCTATCTGGGGACACAGTCATTTATTCTGTTGACAGTGTGGCATTTCTAGCAGAGTTTGCAAGCTGCCTGTCTGGTATGCATTTTAGCCTTCCTTGAACTTATCAACGGTCAGGGAGATGCAAGCAGAATTCATAGGCAGAACTTCAGGGACAATGCTTGAAAGGCTCACACTCAGCTGGGAGGTGCTTCTCCTCGCCTTTATCCCTATCTCCTTGCTGTTGCTGGGACTTCAGTTTAATGGCTGGAGCTACAGTGGCTATCTTGTGATGGTGAGCTAAACTTTAACAAGGCAGCCATGTGCTAAAAGGGATAAAGAAGGTCTAGGTGTCATCATGCCTGTGCAGGAGCCATAGCATAGCGGTGCAGATGGGCTAGTCTGGGTTATTTTTATCTGTACTAGTGGCAGAATATAAATGATGTCATAGTTAGGCCTCTGTTTTCTGACAGACTGTGAAGATGGCAGGATGTTTTAATCACCTTGATTCTTAAACAAACTGATCTCCTGCAGAGAGTGGGAGAGGGAGAGGGGGAGGGAGGGAGAGAGAGAGAGAGAGAGAGAGAGAGAGAGAGAGAGAGAGAGAGAGAGAGATGTTTGTGTGTGTGTGTATTCATGTACATGAGTGTGTGTTTTTTAACTTTTATTTTCTTAGCAGTGGGTTATAAATGAACTCTCATGGTCAGCAGAAGCTAAGCCTGGCCTGCCACACTTCCTTGAGTACAGAGCCTATTCCACGAATTCCCCCTCCTCCAGGCTGGCCACAGGAGTATCCCAGTGATTTGTTTAGAAATGTGCCTGAGGCCCAAGTCAAGTCAGTCAGTACCTTAGCAGAATCTGACCTGGAAAGCCCTCCTCCTCTTTCTGTGGTGCAGTAAGAGCTATCATGACAGAGATGTGACTTCAGAGCCTGGCAGGCCCTAGTTCCATTCAAAGCTAACCACTGGGCCACTCTTTAGCCAGGCCCAAATTGTGTGCAGAGCAAGCCATCAGAGTGTGTGGTCTAGGTTCCCTTCTCAGAGGATGGGCGACTGGACAGTGCGCAACACCCACCATCCAGTAGGAAAACTTGTCACACGCACACACCCCAACAGAGGGAAGACATTATTATTCAAGTGTCAAGATAACTAGAACCCCGCTAGGGCAGGCAGGGGAGAGAACATGTGCCCCTGGCACCCCCCACCCCCATTCCCCTAGGGACAGCTACACACCTACGGCCCCTCTCTGCTCCCTCACCACATGAGCCGCGAAATCCCATGATTGCCTAAACTAACCTGAGCACTCTGACTTTTGTTCCCACTCTTCCATCTCCGGGTCTCATTTGAATTCCTCCCCAAAACAACTCTGAACTAGCTCTGGCTCATGGGTGTCCCACCTTCCTCAGCGTAGAAACATAGTGCTGATACTCACCCATAGCCCTTCCCACTTCCAGTTAGAGTCAAGAAGAAGCGGCCGGTGTTGCCCTTTCCCCGAGCCCCAGCCTGCTCAGCAGAGAGGACCATTTTTCTTAGAAGGTTGACCAGTCTCATCCTGTCCTGATTTGTGAGCCCGGCAGGCACTGAAGGAGGCTGGCGGCTCCCTCTGGTGGCACAATCAATGTGACACACAGTTGTAGCTCTTAAGGAAGGGGACACAAAGGGGTCAGCCGGCTAGCTGCTGGTCGTTGTTTGGCCTGGCACGATCCAGGTGAACCCAGAAAGGAAACCCTGCAGCAAGCTACTTCCCCCTTGTGTGAATTCAGTATTACACCGTGCTTCCCATACGGGGTGGATTGCTTTGTCCAACCGGGGAAGATGATTTTTCTACTTGTGGGTTTTACTACTGAGCAATGACAAGTTGGCTGTGTGAGAGGTTTGCAGAAACTAAAACGTATTGTCAGGTGTGTGCACGTGTGTGTGTGTGTGTGTGTGTGTGTGTGTGTGTGTGTGTGTGTGTGTTGGTGAGACTGGAGATCTCAAAAATCTAAATAATGGGTGATAGTTACCCACAGAACAGTAAAGGTGACAAAGCCACAGAGATAATGCTTCGTCCAAGGGCAGACAGGCTCCTTAGAACCCCGAGCAAGCATGACTCAGATCAGCAGTTGGAATCTTAGGGCATCGTCGACCCATAGTGTACCTGGAGATGGCGCTCCGGTGTCTACCCTGGAAGCTGATTACGATACCAGCAATAACTTACAAAGAGGTCGTTTTCTTTCCAGGGCTGGAGAGAACTACCAGTGCACGTGAAAGTTAACATACAATCCAGCTCTTTCCTTCTGTTTCTGCTCTGACCCCACAGTGGCGTGTTCTGCTTTCCTCTTTATATGCTCGAGGGATTTCTTTGCGGGAAAAGATATTCACGATGACATTAACATTCTGAATTAATGAGGCAAGAAATTTAGACTCCCAGGATTAAAGCACGGCTATTTCCATAATGTCAGGCTGTATGATACAGCTGGGCATGGTGGGGACTGTACAGGGTGCAGCTGAATGAGCACCATCTATGGGTGTATCCTGTGCTGGGACTGCCCATTGCTTGTATTCTAGAGAGCAGATGATGAACCACTGAGTAACTGGTGGGGCTTGGTTTCGAGGCCAGGCCAGGAGCACTGCATCTTTACTGGTTTAACATCACATCCGTGCAGTGGGTGGGTGTCTTGGGGTCTGTTTACATAGATTATGCACCTGACACTGGGGAAATCAGATTCATAAACCCTAAATTGGCTAGGTTCGATGTAAATCAGGTCTGGCAGGTCAGTCCAGGCCTGCTTGGGTACAAGGCCTGTGGCATCCTCTTATCTGGGATCTTAGCTGGTGTGTTGGTCACACAAGCCACTTCCTGTCTTATTGCAGGACCAATGACAGAGGAGTACCCTTCTTTTGCAAGGGGTTTGTTTAAGAATCCCTGATGGTGCATGGATAGTTCAAAAAGCAAGGCCACATCAACAGCATCTCAAAAAATTTTAGGTATAGATGGTGAATCTTTTTTATCTACAATTCACTTCCACCTTGCTTTGGAAAGATAAAACAAGGACGATGAGGAATAATTGACAGGCTGGCTGAAGGACAGCTCCTGTGAATAGGAGCTGAGAACGGTGCCTTCTGTTCTAATGAGCCCCTCTAGGACAGGGTCCTGGGTTATCCTGGTGGCTGGGTTTTCAGAGCAGTCTGGTAGCTCATCAATCATGTTCATTGTGAGGGCGACTCCTGACTTGGCAGGAATGGTTGCTGACCCAAAGCTGCAGCTTTTGATGAATGGGGCTTCATATAAGAGGTGGTCGGGACATGTAACTAAAATGTAGCCACATGGTAATAATCCACCTTTTTACACATCAGAGTGTTTTCCAATAAAATTAGGCCACCTGAGGTTTTATAGAAATACATAAAATTCATTTTTTCCCCAAAATTCAATGTGTAAAGGGGACCATTAAAATTTTTGAGTTTGGTGAACTGCAAATATTCATTTTCTTACTTAAAAATGTTTTTCTCGTGTGCCTTGAGTCTGAGAGACCCCAATGCATAGGGTGTATGTGTAGGAGATAAACACAGTTGCAAACCTGTGCCTTTAGTATGAATAGTGTTCCGAGGACAGTGCTGCAGGGCCTCCAAGGACGGATTCTAGAATATGCTCTTAGCATTTACTCTATTTACAAGCAAGTGTTTGGAAGTTTCCCTAAGAGTCAGAGACTAATTAACTGTAGTAGTAAGTGGGCACAATGCAAGGGTTTGCATGGGTGTGTGTGTGTGTGTGTGTGTGTGTGTGTGTGTGTGTGTGTGTGACGCATGTATGGGTGCCTATACTTATGTGAGTTTAAAAGAGGTTCTCACTCCCATCAGAAAGCAACACTCATATATCAAAGTGGGAGTCACCAAGATTTCACATCTCAATGCTCCAGACTTAGGGAGACTGAGACCCAGAGCCTCCAGGAGGGATGCCTTGTCTTTAGGTCAGGACTCTGGAGACAGAAATCCCCTATGCTTTTAGTGGCCATTTCCTGTATGGTAGGGAAATTCCCCTCTTCTTAATTCTAGGGCAATAAAGATAATGAGATTTTTCAAGGGAAAGAATAAGAAGATAAATAAGAGAGTGTCTTTTCACTTCCCACTAGATCTATGTCTCAATCTTCTACATTTCTCTTTATCTACGTCTATATGGAGGGTGTTGCACTAGTAGCTGCCTCTTTGCCCATGGAAAGGGCTTCATCTGCCCACTGTAGCACCTGGCAGAGGGCAGATCATTGTGGCTCTTCATTTCTTGCAATATATGCTTCTCATAGGTTAAGATACATGGATGTTTGTATGTATAGGGCCAGTGGGACCAATACCCTCATAGTTTACTTACATTTCTAATGTGCAGTTTTTGTTCTATGGGAACATAGACTTTAATAGGTTAAACACTTCCCCGTGGGCAGCACATCCATCTCTCAAATGGTAGGAAGATATATTAATTTAATTTTCAGTCATTGACCATTTAAGACAAAACAAGCTTCCTAATAAAAAGACACACTAGATTTGCTTAGAACTAAAATTAAAATTTTATAGAGAAAAATAAGCAGACCTAGAAATACTAAAGAGCATGGGGAAATGTGAAACTGGACTTACCAGACATTAAAGTCTATCATAAAGTGTTATTTGAGGCCAACCAGGGTCACATAGTGAGACTCTGTCCAACACTAAACCAAACCAAATCACCAAAGCCAAAAACCTCCAAACAAACCAGCAAACAAATCTATTAATATATGTACAGCATAAACAAAGTGAAAAGATGCTGACCAACCGGGAAAAATGTAATATAAAATGAGTTCCTACTCAGTAGGAAAGGAGGAAAGTAGATTTTAGTAAGTAAATCTAAAACTACATCATACATACGGTATGGAAAATGAAAGTGAAAACTACAGCGATGTATTTTATGTACAGGATACTAACAAGAATTAAAGAAATTTGATAACACCACTTCTTGTTACTCAGGGTACAACGACTTGACGCTTCAGGCCTTACTGATGGGTATGGTGCTATTTTATTTGTACTGAAATGTGATTTTAATTGTATGTTAATAAATAAAGTTGCCCGGGGGTCAGAGCTATTAGAGCCATAGCAAAAGCTGGGCGTTGGTGGTGCACGCCTTTAATCCCAGCTCTTGGTAAGCAGAGCTAGGTAGATCTCTGTGTGTTCAAGCATACAGCCAGCATTGGAGACACATGCCTTTAATCTCAATACCAACCATAAAAGACCTGGAGGTCTATACAGACAGGCAGTGACGAGGCAGTCATGTGGTTGGTTTTACAACCAATGAGAAGGCAGAATAGAAAGTCTAAATAAAGACAAACAGACAGGAAGTAGGTCTCTTTCAGAGAGGTCTCTTGGCTGAAGACACTAGCTGCAGCAGGCGGGTAAGGCTCTTAGCTCTGATCTCTTGGCTTTCATCTTTGCATTGGCTCTGTGTTTCTTATTTAATAGGACGGTTGGTTACATCTACAGATGGGGATATAAAATAGCTCAAATTCCACAAAACAAACGTTGGCAGTAGCTATCCAGGTTCCAAATATCTACTTCAAAGGCCAGTGACCCCACTTCTGGTTATTCATCCTATCGATAAAGTGTAGAAATGGTGTGTTTATGAGGATAATTGTATCCTGTTCACACTGGCAAACTTTTAGAAACACCAGTGCCCACAAATAATTATTAGTTAAATACCTTTATCTTTATCTTCAAAATCTAATACAATGCAGCCATCAAAGGATGGGCCAGCTCTGACTACAAATCAGAAACAATCTCAAAATATATTACATGTAAAGAAGGGCACATCTCAACCTTCTTGTCTCTGTACAGCAACAAGCAGGCATTGTGCGCTGAAATCAGTGTTGAGACACTGTATTCTTGCTTTATATAGACTGTCTTTATTGTTCACCCTGGTTAATAGTGGTTGATCTCAGAGAGAGGGAAAGTGAGGCAGGTCGACAGCCTGGGGAGAATCATTTCTTGATTCTTTTTGTTTTTTAAACATTTTAAATTGTTTTCACTGGGCATGTGTTAACTAGTCAACGATAAAATATTTAAAACCCTACCACAAGACTGGAGGTACAGCTCAGTGGCAGAGTACTTACCCAGCATGCATAAGGCTGGGTGTGCAATCCTCAGTAATACAATAAATAATAAATAAACACACCAGGGCTATTTTTGGCCATGTGAGAAGCGTTAAATGAATCAATAGTTCCGAAGTTTTCTCAGTCTGAGAATAGAAAAGACAAATGCTTATTTCATAAAGATCAAATTAAATCAGTATTTTCTCACTCTCCTTCAAAAATGATTTTAATACCTTCTATACGCTGCAACGGCGCTGTGCATGTACACTCGCCTCTCTGGCTCACCTGTCTCCATCGGAAATGAGGGCTGACCACCTCATTGGGCCTCAACATCTCCTCCGAAAGGCGATCAATGTCCCCTGGCTGACCATTAAATAGATTTTGAAAAACTCTTCAATCCCTATCAGTCCCCAATCCTTATTTAGTTCCTCAGCTCTGCCCTGGGCTGGTCACCGCAGTCCTGCAGGTCATCCATCATCATTTCTAGTCCTTTTCTGATGCAATGTAGCTTGCTCTTTGTCTTGCTTAAGAACTGAACGGCTGTTAAATTATCCATTTATCTTCCTTCAGATTTTCTGTTCAGCTTCTCAGGGCCGTCTTTTCTACCTTGTTTGCTGACTTTTCATTCCATTTCCCCCTTCTTGGAGGCATCTCAGCTTGCCACTCTGCCCTTCAAAACAAACTCTGGCTCCGTCGGCTTTCTGCTTGTTTGAGACCTGCTTCACTCATCACCCCCACCCCACCCCCCCTTTTTTGAGACAGGGTCTTGCTATGCAGCCTAGGCTTCAAAAATCCTGTCATTCTTCCTCAGCCTTTCAAACATGCACCAACATACCCAACTCGAAATTTCCCTTTTAATGTTATGTCTGTGGAATACCTTTAAAAACTCTGACATATGCTTCAAATTTTATACATAGGTGGGAGGTTATTGGGACAAGCCCTAAACTGGGTTCTAATCCTAATTGTACCCAATAGCGACCTTCTGGGTTAGGTTTTCCTGGCCTGGAGAGGATCTGCAGACATGCTTCTGGACAGTTCAGTATCACTGCAGTGGTTGCTCCTGTGCAGATGACTCCACAAAGGCTCTGAGGTCTGGGTAATGCCACCACCTGGGTGTGCATGGTCTCAGCCATCAGTGACTTAGGGGTTTGGAGTCTGAGATCGGAGGGCAAGAAGGATCTAAGCTCTGGTGTTTACTGAGTCTTCTTGGGTTCATCTTGGAAACCCTAGCCTCGGTTTTCACTCCTGGAGAAGGAACAATTGTGCTATCTAACTTGATTGCACCCTACAGAGTCGGATAACACATGAAAAGCCGGTCCTGAGCACATAGGAAATGCCGTTTCAGACCCACTGCATCTTGTGAGCCTGGCAGTTTGGCCATTACCCGAGTTTCCAGCAGAGACAATGACATTTAGAGACGATGTTCATGGCAGCAACAACGACAGCCATGTTGGAAGGTTTTACCACATGACATGTGCTTTGCAGCAGAATGAGGCTACTTTCTGTCCAATCTGTGAACCAATGGTGATCCAATAAGAAGCCAGTGAGGGCGAGGCTGTGACGCTGGAGGTCAGGTTTGAAAAAGGACACTTTGAGAACAGTCCTGTTGCCTGCCTTAGGATCTGTCTTGGGGCCTTCTCTTTTCGGTTGGCTCTTCTTCTGAATATTTCTCTTTCTTGGCTTCTCTTCTTCCATCTAAAAATGTCAGCTGTTCAAATCACCTGTAGCACCAAGGTCTAAAGCTGATGGCATGTTAGGCCAAGGACCTGGAGAATGAATTCACCCGTCTCTGTGATGTTACAGTTACAGCCTGTCCCTCCCTGTACTTAGAAAAGGTGTTGGTTCAGACACTGAACGGCCCCTAACTCCCCGGAGATTCGGAGCAGCCAGTGTAATGTCCCTGGTTTCTCATCCATGAAATGAGGGCAGAAATGCTAAAACCCACCACAAGGCAACACAGACATGCAAGATGCTGAGTGACACAAGAGCGTATTAGCTGCAACGTGGTAACCCTGTGTTTCCTGTTTTTGTTACACTCTGCACTTGGCTGTGCTGTTGAGCAGGTCCCTGGGTGCTAGACAACAGCAAACAGAACATTCCTGAGGGAAGACCACTGTCTCGGTTAGTGTGTTGGACATTGCAGCTGAATAACATAGGATGAACACAGATAATTACGACATGCTGCTAAGGGAAGCTGCAGAGAGTCCAGGGACGAGCATATATCTACCTCTCAGGGGGAGAGAGTTCTTTTGCAAAGACCTTGTTGTCTGAGCAGGTTCTGAATCCAGAGTGAGACTGGATTGCCCTGCACAGATGACTGGTGGAGCTAGGGCTTGGGGCAGGACCGTAGCCAGCTGGCATTGAAAAAATGGCAGGTGCCCGTCACGGCAGGACTGAAGGTCACAGGTGCTTCGTGTTTAGACTCTTTTCCCTTAAGTGGTGGGGAGGGAGGGACTGAAGGACAGGGGTTACATGGGGCAGTGGGGGATGGGACAGGCTCCTGAGCATGCCAAGGGTCTGAGTGGGACAGTGGGAGATCCTGCTAACATAGTGGACCCAGATGAAATAGAACTCATGATGTGGAAACTAAGACGGAGTAGAAAAGGGGAAACCCCGGTCATCTTGTAACAAGTTTTTTACTCTTTTGGCTTGGAGTTTGTTCTTTTAAGTTGTTTTGTTTCCTTTCCTGTATCTCTTCTTTTGTCCTGGAGCTTTTCCTCGACTCTCCTGTGGCTCTTCTCAGCCCAGGCTTAAAGACAACTGACTGAAAGCAGCCCCCAAGGCTGGCCCTAAGGGAGTGGAGGGAGGGGGCTGGAGAGCTGTGCTGGTAGATGGCGGATGGGCTTTATTTTAAGGGCACCCTGCAGGGATCTGACTCGTTGAGAGCCCCTGTGCAAGTGTCTGCAGATGTCTCCCCTCTGGCTGTTCTGACATCCCACAGCAGGGTATGACTTTCCTGCTTTGTAGGTACAAACAGGGAGGTGGATGTGGGAGTCCAGCCAGTCATTCTACAGATGTTCCAGCTCTGGATTTCCCACATCAGTGCTCTGGGAGAAGGACTCTCTGATCGCCCAAGTTGGCAGCATTATAGAGTTTACTTACCTGGCTAAGCAGGCAGATTCCTGAGACCTCAATTATCAACATCTAGTCTTCTTTCATTTTTCTAGGCTCATGCCTCAAGAGTTGTGCAAAGCATGGTGGCCTCCCCAAGGGCACCATACCCTGAGGTCCTATGCCCTAGTACTCATGAATGTAACCAGATGTGGAAATAGGGTCTCTGAAGATGTTATCAAGACAATATAGGATTAGAGTGGGCTGTTGCTGCAGGCCACAGGAATATGAAGTAAGAATTCAGCTGACTATGGCAAAGCCATTACCTGGAAGAATCAAGGAATTCTTCCAGAGGAAGCCAAGTCTCAAGGAGTATTTGGTGTTATTTGGCTTTTAATATATCCGCTGTTTTCTGCTATGAATTTTATGTGTGCTCTCATAGCTTCCCCAAGAACTTTGAAACAGTGTGGATTGATCATTCCTTGGGCATATACAATTAAGGTATTTGAATATAGTCATTCAGGCAAAGCTTCCTGCTTCCTGGCTTTCTGCTCCTTTTTAGCACTAGAATCAGATGTCTGCCTTCTGCAATTATCTCCTTTAGCAAGCACACAAAGCCAGGGGAAGCTCCAGACAAAGCATCCAAGGGTAAGTGGCAGACAGAATAGCTGGTCAGACTACCCGCTAGTCTCCTGAATTAAGGTAAACACCCATACGGAGACACCGTCTAGGCCAGACAGATGTTAGGTACATAGCTTTGCTTCTTGTGCAAGTTAAGCTTTCTTTCTCTCATAGCCCAAGTGGCATCCTTGAGCAACTTACTTAGAACAAAAGTTTTTCATACCAGGTGCTTCAAGCTGTGACACAATTCACCTAGCTATTGAGTACTCTTCCCCCACCTGGCCAGAAAATGGTGACTTAGAAAAAAAGGCAGTTTTATTTTTGTGACCTAACCAAAAAGTTTACCTAACCACCTCTAAGATTGTAGTTTGAGCACGTTTATGATAAACTCATAATGTTTCACCTAATCACTTCTAAGAATACATTTTGAGCACATAAGTTCCCTTTCTGATTTATTCCAGCCCTTCTTTGACCCCCACCTCCTTTATTCACTCCCCTTTTGGGTTGCAAATGAAGCTATCACTGCTCTTGTGGGGACCTGGAAAGCCTTGCATTGTATTGAAAAAGCCTGATGGCTTGTAAGGTTTTAGACCAGTTCCTGGGGAGGAACCAGGAGGAACGAAGATGAGGATGAGATGGAAAGAACCTATTTAGAACTAGGAGAGGAAAGGAGGAGACGGGACAGAGAGGAGCTAAGTATGAGGACAGAATTGAAGCTGTGTAGACAGAATTTTGTATCCGAAGAATAAAGTGAATGGACTGAAGAGCTTGGTGTATTTAGATTCATTCCCTCAGATTATTTCTTGCCATTGGTAGCATCTCTTCTGGAAACCCTGGGAAAAGACTATTAGAGGCTGGACCCTAATAGTCACTGATAGGTTCACTATCCAATGGCTGGTGTCTTATTTTTTAATTTACCCTGTATTTATTGACCTTATGTGTATATGTGTGTGCACCACATAGGTGTAGGAGCCTCAGGAGGCCAAAAGATGGTGTTGGATTCTCTGGAACTGGAGTTATGGGTGATTGTGAGCAGCCATGTGAGTGCTGGGAACCAACCTGGGTCCTTTGTAAGAGCAGCATATGCTCTTAACCACTGAAACATCTCTCCAGTTCTCCTAATTTATTTTTAACATTGATTTATTGTGTGAATGTGTGAGATGATGATGATGATGATGATGGTGTGTGTGTGTGTGTGTGTGTGTGTGTGTGTGTGTGTGTGTAAAGAGGTCAGCAATTTGTGGGAATTGGTTCTCTCCTTCCATCATGCAGGTATCAAGGATTGAATCCTCAGATCAAAAGATTGAACACAAGTGCCTTTTCCCACTGAGCCGCCTCACTGCCCCCCCCCCCCACTGTTTTTACAGTAAGGGCAGGTGAAGACCTCTGCATTTGTAAAGAGTGGTATGTCCACAAGCCACAAAGGGCCAAGATTGCAAGTGACTTCCAGAAGTCAGGAGAAAGGCCTAGAAAGTTCCTCCTTCACTGCCCCAGAAGGAACTCAGCCTGCTGTGTCCTCAACTCCAGCCTCTGCAGACACAGATGGGTAAGTCCGTTGTTTGTAGCTACCCACCCTGCTGTGCATTATCACAGTAGCCCTCGGGCACCGCTCATGGCTGTACTGGTTTCTCTTCATCCCAAGCCTTGCAGGATCTCCTTCTGAAGGGCAGATCAGCTGGCTTTCCTTGCTGTCCCATTCCCAGCTACTCTGAAATGTTGCCTCTTTCCGCTTTCCAATATTTGAGGATACCTTCTCTGTTCATGTTTCCCAGAGAGATTCCCACTTCATACTAGGTAAGTGCGTGAAATTTTGAACAAGGGTTGCTGTGATAGGTGCTCTGACCAAAAGCAACATGGGTAGAGAAGGGTTTATACGGTGTACAGCTCCCTGTCACAGTCTGTCACCGAGGGAAGCAGAAATCACAGAGAGATGCTGCTTGTCGGCTTACTTGCTGGGCTTTATACAACTGGATTTCTTCCTTTTCTTTCTTTTCCTCTCTCTCTCTCTCTCTCTCTCTCTCTCTCTCTCTCTCTCTCTCTCCTCCCTTCCTTCCTTCCTTTTTTTTTCTTTCTTTTTTTTTTTTTTGAGACAGAGTCTGACTATGTAGCCTTGGTTGGTCTGGAACTTGCTCTGTAGACCAGACTGTCCTGGAACTCACCGAGATCCACCTGCCTCACCTCTAGCTAGAGTGCTAGGATTAAAGGTGTGTGTCAGCATGCTCTCAGGTCACCTGGCTTTCATATATATAGCCCAGTCCCGCCTTCCTAGGGATGGTGCCATTTGCAGTGGGCAGGGCCTTCTCACATCACTCATCAGTCAAGACAATCTCTTGCAGACATGGCCCAGGCCAATATGACAAATAATTCTTCAACTGAGGGTTCCTCTTCCCAGGTGACTCCAGGTTGTGTCAAGTTGACAATGAAAGCTGACCAGGGCAGCCATGGAAGGACAAAGGAAAATTATTATGTAGGAAGGTGGACCTCCTGTTCTGAACTTGGTGTTAAGCAGTCAGAGCAGAAACTGTGGTGTACCTGGGCGTCGGGAGGGGGAGCTGCTTTCGCTTGTGAACACTGGAAGAGGAGAATGTGGCTTTTGTTCCTCCCATTGGTTAGCTTCCATGTTTTAGGCATTTGCAAAAGGGCTCTGTTTATTTATCCTTCTCATTCCCTTTCGAGACCTTGCAAACAGAGCTGTTAACATTCATAATGTTGACAGCAATCCAGGACTTTCTGTCAAGCTCCTCAAAATGACTCCAGCCTCCTACTGTTACCTAAGGGATCTCACATTTTAAACACACATCCCCTTCTTGTAAGAGGAATGGGATTCTCAGAAAGATGATGTAAACTTTTAAGGTCAGTTTGCTATCTTTAACTGGTGGCATCAACCTATTTTACAGGTGAAAGTGTTACATCAAGGACACCTTGTCATACGTTTGTCGATAGTAAGCAGATAAACAGAACCTGATATCCTGGGGACTCTGCATCCTCCCTCTGAAGGACCCATGTTCTATTTACACTGCTGAGCGAGGTGGGGTCACCTTTGGCACCCTCAGGACAGCGGTGGGCACAGCAAGGCCCGGGTACTTGGCTCGGAGGGGCTGCCCCCCCCCCCCCCCCGCCTTGGATCCACTGCTTCATTTAAGCCCACCAGCTCCTGTGAGTTTCATCTCGTCTGCAAAATTCAGATGACCAGACACTTCTAGGATCCAGAGTGAAGTCTCCCCTTGAGAGTTAGGCAAAATTATGTATATATGTAAAGACACACCCAAAACCCTAGTTTAAACCCCATCCTATGGTGAACACTGTACTCAGTGTTTGCTTACAACGTGTGCATAGGGACATCCAGCCTTTGTGGGGACTCTAGTCACAAGTTTCTTTTGAAATCCAGTCCAGCAGAAAGCTTTAGCTTCGTTTCAGACTCCAGGCAACGGAGTCACTGCTGTGGGATGGTCTGTATGTCAAATGTGTTGCTGATTGGTCAGTAAATAAATCACTGATTGGCCATTGGCTAGGCAGGAAGTATAGGCGGGACAAGGAAAAGAATTCTGGGAAGTGGAAAGTGAGTCAGGGAGACACTGCCAGCCGCCATCAGGACAAGGAAGATGTAAGGTACCAGTAAGCCATGAGCCATGTGGCAAAGTAAAGATTAATAGAAATGGGCTAAATATAAGAGTAAGAGCTAGACAATAACAGGCCTGAGCTAACGGCCAAGCAGTTTAAATAATGTAAGAATTTGTGTGTTTATTTTATAAGTGGGCTCTGGGACTGACGGGACTTGGTGGCGGGAGCTGGAGAGAAATTCTCCAGCCTGAGAGAGATTTGCCCTGACCGTGGGCCAGGCAAGGAATTCTCCAGCAACAAATGGCGTCCAACGTGGTGGCAAGAGTTTCCACCTAAAAACTTAGAAAAAAGATTCTAAAACGGACCTAAAAACAGCTTCCTAATTGTCTCTCTCAAATGAGCGGCAGCTGCCGGTTTGAGCTACTGGCGGGTTCCTAGCGTGCGCTCTCGACCTGCAGTATGGTGGGAATGAGGCCTCTGCAAGTAACACATTAAACTGTGTGGTGAATTTAGCCTTTGCTAGTACAAAACAAAAAAAAGAGGTTTCTGGGCTACACGCTACTTTGGTAAAAGTGTAGACCCACTATTTCTGAGAGTTATGGCTCCCAGAGCTGGCGGAAAGCGGACCGCCGCCATGTTGGGAAGCTGAAGTGGGCGGAGCCAGCAGCCACTGCGCCATTTCAGGCTTAGAAGGCTGCAGTTTAAAAGCAATAGGCTCAAGCTAATATAAAAAAATAAGCCACGTAAAGATGACTACCACACAGAGAATCTGGATTATGTTCTCTTTGATATTCGTAACTGCAGAAAAACATTTGATTGTAAAAGCTGTTGAGTTATGCCAAAATGTATATTTTAAAGGTACCTTGACTTCAAAATTTGGATATAAGGATATGTTGCTTTGGAAAAGAGTCTCTGCTCTTGTTTCCACAGAAAGCCAGAGACTATGGATTTGTTCCAGATTAAGATACATCAGGTTTGACCAGCCAAGACCCCCTGAAAGGTCTCCAATGACACCATGGCCCAGATGATTCAACATCCAGAATGGTTTCAAGTTAACTGGCTCAGACGATACAGCCTCACGGACTACTCCATGATCCTAAAATTTTCTTTCTGTCTCCAGAAGATACAGCGCCCCCCTCCAGCAGGAAGTAGTAAGAGAAGCTACGCCCAAATTCCCAAATATACCAAGCTGGCTTTAGAGATGGAATTGGCTCACTCCCCCTCTAAACCCAGACATATTGCTCAAAAAAAAAAATGGTTAAGAGATTCTTGTGTCCCAAATCAGAAGAGCCCTCTGGTGTGGGACAGAGAAAAAACAATATTTTTATTTAAATCAGGTTGATTATAAATACAATCTCTTTCTAAAACAAAAAAGGGGATAGTTTAGATATGATAGGATGAAAGGGTAGATTAATGAACCTACTTTTAAAGAGTAACAACTTGTTTAAAATGTTTTACATTGCTATAGATTTTAGTTTATTGATACAAATTTAAATTTAATTTTGTTATACTGTATATATATTTCTATTCTTGTTTGAGATATTATGTTTATGTAACTCATTTAAAATTGTAATGGATAATTAAAAAATAGATTAATAGTTAGTCATCTATGATAATATTTGTAGCCATGTTAGTTAAGTCCTCTAGGTATACATAGATATATTTCAGATAGATAGGTAGTCTTCAAACACTTCAAAGACCTACAGAATATGGCATTTAAAATGTTTTAAAAGTTTAGACTTTGGACAGTGAGACATGTCTGCTCCTGACAGCACCGATTTACTTCAGAGAGGAGGATGGGCATCGAAGACACTCCATATGGAGTTTATCTTCACCTTGACAAAAATAGCCATTTGGGCAAGAAACTGTTCTTGCCTGGACTGTCTGATCAACTGGACATGCAGGACCCATACAAAGGTGACCACTGAACTTTGCTTGACAAAATGGTCCTTCAGGTTCCTGCTTTGCAGAGAAAACTGCCAGACATTCTACAGGACACAGAGAAGAGTGAATAAGAGACTCTAGGCCTGTGCGCTGAAGACAGATGCCCCAACTTTACAAGAGAACTTTGAATGACTGTCCAGGCTGCCAGCTGTCTCTGTCTACCCTACAAGACTCCTAAAAGTTGCTTATATCCTTCTCCATTTCTCAGGTAGTAATATATCCTTCTGAGGTCTTTGATATGGTTAAAGACTAGATACTTACAATTTTCCTTAGTTATAATAAAAGATAAGTTAGATATAAAACCTTAAACTTACAAATATAAGATAGATAGGATCTCTTCTTTAATATTGTAACTGTAATTCTTGCTTGATAATTGTTTTGTTATATGTAATTTTACTATGTTAAAGTTAAAACCTTCCTTTTTAAGAAAAGAAAAGGGGAAGTGCTGTGGGATGGTCTGTATGTCAAATGTGTTGCTGATTGGTCAGTAAATAAATCACTGATTGGCCATTGGCTAGGCAGGAAGTATAGGCGGGACAAGGAAAAGAATTCTGGGAAGTGGAAAGTGAGTCAGGGAGACACTGCCAGCCGCCATCAGGACAAGGAAGATGTAAGGTACCAGTAAGCCATGAGCCATGTGGCAAAGTAAAGATTAATAGAAATGGGCTAAATATAAGAGTAAGAGCTAGACAATAACAGGCCTGAGCTAACGGCCAAGCAGTTTAAATAATGTAAGAATTTGTGTGTTTATTTTATAAGTGGGCTCTGGGACTGACGGGACTTGGTGGCGGGAGCTGGAGAGAAATTCTCCAGCCTGAGAGAGATTTGCCCTGACCGTGGGCCAGGCAAGGAAAACTCCAGCAACAAGTCACCTGCTGGTCTGCAGTGTCACTGAGAGCTGAGCGCCCATCCCTGACTAACTCACTGTGCCTTACGGCACACATTTGCTAGGACGAGGCAATGCATCCCGAACCATGTTCAATATTCACAAGCTTGTAACTCTGTAAATCACCACAGCCAAGGATCTCGTAGCCTTCTTGGATATTCTTGGGAGACCTTTAGAACACTCACTGCAGAGGATTCTGTGTGTCACAAATGGAGCCAGAATGCTTCCCCTTTACCTGTGCTCACTTCCCATAAGCTCCAATGACAGTGGCCCATCACTAAACTGCATGAAGTTTCA
This sequence comes from Peromyscus eremicus, assembly GCF_949786415.1. Lineage (NCBI taxonomy): Eukaryota > Metazoa > Chordata > Mammalia > Rodentia > Cricetidae > Peromyscus > Peromyscus eremicus. The sequence goes on from NC_081419.1 coordinate 54,219,834, forward strand.
AGCACTTACAGTGCAGGAAAGCAATGATTTCTTATCCCAGCAAAGAGTCCACACACCTTGATTTCCTCCCTTATTCCTTCTCCCTCCCTCTCTTTGTCCCTTTCTTCCCCTTTCCTCAGAAAACAGTAAACAAATAGTCATGAGGTAAACAGTACTAAAGGCATACTCTCTGGAGGAACGGGAGAGTAATTTAAGTAGACAATCCCAAGCCTTGTATGGACATAGAATCAAGTGGCTTCCCTTCCTCTTCCTCCCTCCCTCCCTCCCTCCCTCCCTGCCTGCCTGCCTTTCTTCTTTCCTTCTCCATATCCCCTCCATCCTGTTCCTCTCCTTTCCTTCCCCTCACCTCCATTTTCCATATGCCTGCTCCCATCTCCATCACTGTAGCAAAGCTTAGGAGATAACTCACAGCAGAGCGGCCTTCTCATGCCTGTTTGGCTAAGAACATATGGGATGTTTGGGAGGGGAGCGGGTTTTGCTATTAGCACTTAGAATCAGGTGTAGTATATGTATGAAGGACAGTATTTTGAAAGTAGGAAACAAGACATTTCCACTCTGAGTCACGATGCCTTGGCTCCTCATGTAGAAACATACTTGATCTTTCAGGTAAACGGTGGTTCAGAGACATCAACTGTCTCAGCTTGGAGAAAGCCTGCCTGCCAGATCTGTGTGAGGGGGGCATTCACAAGAGGACAGAGCCCATCAGACAAGCAAGAGGATGCTTGATAGTTTTCTACTGTGTGTACTAGGGAAGGAGAAGAGAGAAAACAAGAGAAAGAAAAGCAGGTAGAGAGGCGGGAGGAGCGTACTGGAGGAGGGAGGTGAGATGCCACAACCTTGGTGGCACCTTCTTTGGTGGCTTCTCTGGAAGGGGAGAGGGCCTGTCTCTGGGATGTCAAGAGTAATCCAGAAAAGGGACAGACTTATCCTACAGCAACATATCTGAAGGACTTAGTAGGTAGTGTGGACAGTAGGGTGACAGGGAAGTAGCCTTGAGCCCCGGAGGGACTCAGGAAATGCCCAGAGAACCAGAGACTAGAGCTGACCAGGGGACTGGTGGGGTAGGATGGGGACAGAGGCTGAGGTCACAAGGCCTGCGGACTTCAGAGCCTGCGCAAGCGGCATCATGTCCACGCCCGTCATCCCGCTCTCTGCTCTCTCTTCCTGAGGACTGTTTGTTTATTCTACTTCTCAGTCTGTGTGATGCTGTTCCACGCACGTTCTCCTTTGTAAGACAAGAAACCTGCCCAACTGTCTCTTCTTTTCATTCACTAGACTACTAAATGTCACACAGGAACCGATCCCTCCCTTTCTCCTCACAGTTTTCAAAATATCCCATGGAAATGTTTTCTCGTCCCACATCCAGCCTTTGCAGGCTTTCAAAGAACAGACTCTTTTATGCTCTGACCAGTTGCTCCACAGCTCATTAGATTTTTTTCTTATTAAAAAAAAAAAAATCAGACCCGAGTCATGAAGCATCGGGGCACACTGAGTTGTTTTTACAGACTTTCCTCAGAGATCTAGAGAGGCTGTCTTTTATAACTCTTTTCTAGTTTATTGGTTTCTAACTTGAAGTCTCCATAATGTCAAGTATATTATACTATATTTTATTCTTTAAAATTTTTTGTTTTATGTGTATGGGTGTGCTGGCTAGTTTTATGTCAACTTCACACAGGCTAGAGTCACTTGGGAAGAGGGAACCCAGTTGAAAAAATGTCCCCACCTGTGGGCAAGACTGTTGTGCATTTTCTTGATTGATGGTGATGTGGCAGGGCCCCGCCCATTGTGGGTGGTGCCATTCCTGGGCTGGTGGTCCTCAGTGCTATAAGAAAGCAGGCTGTTTTCTGCCCTCCGGGGTTCTCCCATTGTGCTGTAGGCCTGTATTTAAGACCTCCTCCCTCCTTCAATAAATGACATTCAGCATTTAAAATTAATATATATATATATAATTGAATGAATACTGCGAATGTAATCTATGAATACTACAAATGTGATTAATATCATGAGTGTAATTAATGAATATCATGAGTGTAATTTAAAAAATAAAAAAAAAAAGAAAGCAGGCTGAGCAAGCCATAAGGAAGGACCAAGCCAGTAAGCCGTGCTCCCCCATGATCTTGGTATCAATTCCTCTCTCCAGGTTCCTGTCTTGCTCAAGTTCCTGTCCTGACTTCCCTCAGTGATGGGCTGAGATGTGGAACCATAAGCTGAAATACACCTTTTCCTCCCCAAGTTGCTTTTGTCTCTCACTAGGACAATGGGTGTTTGCCTGGATGTATGTGTATGTACCACATGAGTGCCTGGTTCTCTTGAAGGTCAGAAGAGGGTGTCGGATCCCTTGGACCTGGAGTTACAGATGGTTGGGAGCCATCATATGGGTGCTGGGAGTTGAACCCAGGTCCTCTGAGAGAGCAGACAGTGCTCTAAACTGCTGACCTACCTTTCCATTCCTCAAATATATTTTGAAGATGTTTTCCCCCTCATTTTCCTTAGAGAGTACACTAATAGCTGTACCAGGAGGACTCTATGTTCCTAGACAATCATTACAACCAAAGTTAAAATAAATACACAAATAAAATAAAATTTCAAGCTTATTGTCTGTTGTGGGACTTCTGACACTGTTTTTTGAGACAAGGTCTCACATAGCCCCAGCTGGCCTTGAACTCACTATGTAGCAGAGGCCACCCTTAAGCTCTGGTCCTCCTGCCTTCATCTCCCTAGTGCAGGACTCTAGGATTATAGTTGTGTGCATGGCCAAGGCTGGTTTACAAGGTGCTGGGGGTTGAATTCCAGTGTCAGGGAGGAAGTCCAGCCCCCAGGTCAAACGATGGGGACGAGATGAAAATCCAATTACCTCGAAAAAGCTGTCAGTTTTTAGCAAACGGATTGATGGCGCCTCTGTGCGTCATTGCCATTCTTAGGTATGCTGAGGTTCAAGTTGAGAACAAAAACATGGGGCAGAAACTTGGTGTGCTCCTGCGAACAGACGCTCAGAATGAGGCTGCCACAGGAGGGTTCTGTTTATCCTTAAGGCTGCCTCAGCAGTGACTTCAAACTTTGATAGTGTCTTTTTTTCCCTTTCTTCTTTCTTACTTTTTTTTTTTCTTCCAAAGATGTTGAGCAGCAGGCTAATGGCTCCCCAGCAGGACGCAAAGACAGCAGAAAGCTCTGGAATCAGATGTCAATGTATTCCTCCAAGACATCCTGCTAGGACAGAGCTAACTAACCAGGGCTTTACACTTCTCCTGGGGACCACGCTTTGATGCTCCCCGCCTGCTCTGGGCCTCCTGTATGCTTCCTGATTAAAATGCTGTCACAGATAAATCATGACTTCTGCCTGGTTGCTATCCCCTTCTCTCCCCACCCCTCTCTTTGTCTCCTTTCCAAAAGTTTGGAACCCTAAGATTTCAAAGATAAACATATGTAGACAGTCATGTCACGTCTCATATGTAACCATCGGGAGTTGGGGCTGGTCCCCCTGTGCCCTCCCACCTGGCCTACAGTGAGAGCTGAAACAGTCACATGTGTTTGATCTTCATTTCAGACAGAAATGGCCAGATTCATTTATAGGATGCACAGGGTCCACATGCTATGGTTTGGGGGCTTTATTTACATACATGCATTTAATTACATAATTAATCAACCACCCTACTACTAAGGTACACCCCCTTATGTTTTCCTATATTTTCTGTCAGCCACTTTTGCCCAATTATTTATTACTTCAGAAGTTTTCTTACGAGTAGATTTTAGAGTGAGAATTCTTCCTTGTTTTTCTCCTACCTAGTCACAGATGGCCTGGGGATGAACACTGTCCCGTGGACAAGAGTTCTGATTTTTTTCAAGGAATGGCCATCAGAACGTACTCGTGCGGGTTCCCACCAGGGCCTCTTCCGGCACTTGAGAAGCAACAGTCTTTCCCCTTTGCTTGGAGGAGATCTGAACTCAACAACCAGAGGCACAAACAGAAAGGGCTGCTCAATCAGGATGTTTAACAAGAAGAAGCCTTTGAAAGTCACAAAGTAAACCGAATTACCCAGCGAAAGTCAGTGGAGTAGAGTAGCCACACTTAAGCCACCCTGCTATCTCCTGCCCCTCTGCATGGCCACCCTCCTCCTCCTCCAACTCCCTGCTGTCCTCGCATTATACAGAGCAGCCTCCAGCCTCTCCAGCCTCCATCACTCCATGCTCCTGCTCCCCACAAAGGACGTCTCAGTCCTTCCCACCACCATCTCTTTGCTTGGGCTCTACCCGATTCTCTTGCCGTCCATGCCTATTGTCTTGGAGCCTGTGATTTTGCCATTCAAGGGGATGTCCATTATGTGTCTTGTGAGTACTGTTCTTCGCCCTTTGCCGCGCCCCACCCCCAGCCATCTTAGCAAGACCACACTAGATTCTTCTGCTTTTCTTCAGATGTCACTCTAGCCCATGCCGGTAGGGATCTCTGTTGTCAGCCACTACCGCGCTTGTCACCTGTCTTTTCCGAACCTCATGATTGCATTTCTACGTTCAAAACCCTCATGGCCTTTCTGCAGCAAGCCTACTCGCCCCAAACACTTGGCCTTAGGGACCAGGGTCATCCTAGTGACTTTTCTTGTTGCTTCCTTGAGATTGTTGTCTTTCCAGTGGCTGCAATTCCTGCCCAGTGACGGATTCCATTTTGGGAACACCATCAGCTGGCGTGAGACTGTCCCCTGAACGGTGGGAAGCCCCCATCACATAAGACAGACCACGACAGGGATGATGAGAGGGTCTAGCTGTACCTTCAGTTTGATGGCTCTCTGAACGGTTGGTTTCAAAGTCTTACAAACAATTTACAACTGAAATTGTGAAATAAAAAAACGGAGCGGTGACAAGAAACCAAGAGAGCAAGCTTTCCATTGGCTGTTGCCTGGGAAGGCAGCAGCAGCGAACGGAGAGCGTCAGCCTTATGAGCAATGTTCTCCACGTTCTCCTTTGGGGTGACGTGGCTTTGGACAGAGAAAAATCCGTTGGAGAACTTTCCATCGGAAGTCGAATCAGGACATTGGAAAGCCTCCACACTGAAGCAAAAGTTCAAGGCTGAGAAGGACACAAATTAAATGTGCAGGTGCGTCACTTCTTCCGTGGGTTCCACTTTCTGAAAATAGCAGGCATGTCTAACCTCAAAGATGAGTAAGGAACACACACACACACACACACACACATGCACACGCACACGCACACACACAATCAGGATGCTCTATCATGTGTTGTGTAAATATTATTCCCTCAATCGTAAACACTAGTCTTTTCTGTTAACTTCAAGTAACTTCTTTTTTAACCCGAAGATTTCAAAGTACATAGTAGCAAGTACATGATAAGCTCAAAGAACTGCGGATGAGCAGTGGACAACAGACTCAGTGTGGGAGCCGCAAGCAGACCCTTAGCAGCACGTGGAGTTAATTGAGTTTACTTCCTTTCAGTCAGAGAAATTTATTAATTAAAAGCGTAACGTATTCATCCCATTAATACCTACGCACAGGGGACTGAGTAACACTAAACCATAATTCGATGTGGGCAACCAAAGGCAAGTCAGCCAAGCAAAAGGCACCTGGTCCAGCATGGGTGGGCTCTATGTGGGAGCCTGCTTAGTGAGCATCAAGGGTGGGGGAGCAGACAGGAAGAAAAGAGAGTTAGGATCCCCTTTATACTAAACTACACCATTCTCAATGTTTCTGGTCCAATCTTTCATTATTAGATGAGAGAATATTATAGTCATTTGTAACCATAACAATTGATTTTAGATTAGTTTAAAACTGTATCTGATTGATTTTATGATATTGGGCCTTTAATGGATTATATGAAACAACAAGTGAATTTACTTTCATCATTTGTGGTTATTAGAATTACATTTCTGTCTTGAAGACAATATTCTAATTTGTTTGCTTTCAGGGGATTGTGACAGATCTCTGTAGCTCCCAACAGTACTGAAAATGAAGTGGTGGATAAGTTGGAGACTTAATGGTTGTGAAGTCCTTAAAAAACAATCCTGTGTTCTTAATGGAGTAGCAGAGAATGGGAAACTAAAGAGGTCTCGCTTTCTCTGCGTGCATCTCACTTTGAAGTAGGAATCGGGCTCAGACTGATTGAGCTAGGTCGGGGGTAAAGAACTTGCCGAGTTTACAGATGAGAGCAAATGTTTAGCTGTAGAATTAAAAGCCAACGTATACTAAACTGTTACTGCAAATGGATGCTGGCCCTGATCAGAACTCAAAAAGCGGAATGTGACCCATTCAAAGTTGACACATGTCTCCTTGCCCCGGGCAGGCTCTGCACCAGGCAGCGAAGCAAGAACTCATTAGTGCTATCACTCAAGATTCACTGCTTGGCACAGTTATGTTTGCTTAAGGAAGGAGGCACATTTTAAAGATGGAAGATGCTTCCCATACAAAGCCCAGTGGTCCAGACCCTGGGGTTAGAGCAGAAAGGCGTGTTCTCTGAAACTCTGGTGTTTCACATAGTACTAATAAAAATGAAAAGCAAAAAGTTTCTAATTGAGAAATTCAGAGTTAATAAAGGCTAAGTATGCTTCTTTCTCACTAGACTTCTCTAAGCCTTCAATACTTTAATGTATACGGGATTTTCCTTAGTTATTGGGCCTTGGAGCTGCTTTAGAGACAGATGGTATCGACTATGGTTGCATCCTTGTGTTTCATGGGGGTGCTATTTGGTGAATGCAGAGACAGAATATTATAATCCCTGGTTTACAGACGTGGAAGGTGAGGCTATGGAGATTACATTTTAGAAAGTGGTAGAGAACTAGGGTCCCCATCTTCGAAGCACCAGCTCTTGGGTCAAAAGTTTGAAGGAAGCTTACAGTTCGTACCCTGCAAGTGTCTCCAACTTGAAATGTTTCTGAACAAACTTTACCCGTGCTCTCCTTCACCTCAGGCAGGACACACAGACACAAGTCAGCAGTACCTGATACAAAGGCATGCAGATGCTGTCAATCCACTCCAGCTGCAACCGAGGCAGTTCACCTTTCCGGTTCCGGTCAAAGATAGCCTAGAACAAAGAAGCAGAAACCTTGCTTTTGTTCACTAGAGTATTTTACAGTCACTTTGTCCAGTGACGCTTCAGATTTTACCAGCTGAATATTTCACAAACCGCAATCCTTACTACACATAGCTTCTTCTCCTTTATCTACAATAAGAAATAAAGTATTTTCACATCTTATGAGATTTGTAAGTGAATTTATTTGAACTTTATGGCGTTCAACTCCTTGGGGCCAAACTCTGTCTGCAGGTCCAGGTAATTGTTACTAAATCAAGTCACCAGGTCACCGGGAACTGAGTACAAGTCAAGGAGAAGGAAATACATCTCACTGCCACAAAAATAATGCAGGCTTTTATTTTTGTAGCAAGAAGATGTCAGAGTTTGGAAAAGATCCTTAACAGCAATTTTCTTTTCTTTTTTCCAGTTTATTAAAATTATTTTATGATGATTTTAAGGGTTGGGTGATAGTTTGGCAATCACGTGCTTTCTAGTAAGGTTCTGTGGTTAGTAGGTTACTAGGTACTTGTCTTTGGATGGATGGGGGTGGCAGACATTCGTCCTTTCTTCATCCCAGTATTTACATCTTCTGGTGCCTCTCTGCTTCCTATAATCCACACTAATTTGATCATGGGGCTCCCCACTAGTGAACTTATTTAGTTCTAATAGCCTCCAAAGGCCATGCCACTCCCATCAGAACAGGACTGAACTTCCATGCTCTCAGTATTCACATTGGGGATTAAGTCTTAGCACGTGAAACCTCTGGACTCAGACCACACCCAAACCACGGCGGTCTGATTGGTTTTCTCTACAGTTGTTTTCCTACTCGAGTTATTTATTTGGTTTCTCTGCTTCTGATGGATACTGTATAGAAACACTCTTTTAAAAATTCAAGAAATTTCAGTATACACACAGAACTACACAATTATCACCACACTTAATTTTAAAATCCATGTTAACAATAGCAGCCCTATCTTCTTGCAGACTTCCAGCCTTATGCAAGCAGTGATTTATCCCTATCTGTACAGGTTTGCCTGTTCTACACAATTCATTCCCATGGAGTCATCCGTGCATGGTCTTTTAGGACAGGCTTCTCTCATGTAGCAGGATTTTAAAGGTATATCTAGGTAGCAAGTGTCAACACTTCATTCACTCATTTTTTTGCCATACTATATTTCAATGCAGAGATTTAGAACATTTTGTGTATTAATTCATCAGTTGATGGACATTTGAGTCGTTGACACTTTCTGGCTGCTATGAGTAATGCTGGTGTGAACAGTTGTGTGCAAGTTTTTGTATGGGTGTTTTTATTTCCTTTGGGGATAAACCTAGAAGTGAGTGGGTTATATGGTAACTCTATGTTGAACGTTTTATATTAAACTTTATTTTTTTACATTGATGATGATGCCATGACATACATGTAAGACCAGAGGACAGCTCTTGGGAGCTGGTTCTCTCCTTTCACCGTGGAATCCAGGGATATAACTCAGGTTGCCAGGCTTGTACAGTGAGTGCTTTCCCTGTTGAACTTTCTCGCCAGCCCTATGTCTAACTTTTTGAGGATTCCAGACTGGATTTTCAAAGTAGAGCACTAGTTTACATTCCTTCCCGCATCTCGTTATGTCCTGGCTTCTCTGAAGACTTACCAATGTTTGTATTGTCTGTCTTTTTAATGATAGCCCTGTTAGCGTGTGTGAAGTGGTACCTCACCATGACTGCAATTTGCATGTCTGTGATGGTTAAAGATTTTAGCAATCTTTTTGTGTGTCTACTGGCTATGAGTTTGTTCACGAGTGCATTCGTAAGTGACATGCTTATGTAGAGGCCTTTTTCCAATTTTTAACTGCATTGTCTCTTATTGTTATAGGAGTTATTCTAATGTTCTAACTACAAGGCCCATATCAGATGTACAACTTGTAAATATTTTCTCTTATTCTGTAGATTGTCTCTTTGTTTTCCTTATAGTATCCTTTGGTGCAGACATACTTTATGTTTTGATAAAGTCCAGTTTATTTTTGGTGAAATACAAGGCAACATCTCTGGCCTTTTTATCTTTTGTCTCTTGTATTTCTAGTATCATATCTAATACACCATAGCTGAATCAAACTCAAAAAGATTTAGACTTCTAACTTCTTTGAAGAGTTTTATTGTCTTAGCTTTTAGACAGATCTAGCAGTTTCAGCTAGATCTATTCAATAATATGAGTTTACTTTTGGGTATGCTAAGAGGAAGGACCAGAGGCTGGAGAGATGGCTCAGTGGTTAAGAGGTCCTGAGTTCAATTCCTAGCAACCACATGGTGGCTCACAACCATCTGTAATGAGATCTGGTGCCCTCTTCTGGCCTGCATACATGCAGACAGAGAACTGTATATATAACTGCCTTGATTGTGGGGCCCCTGGCAATGGGACCAGGACCTGTCCTGAGTACACGAACTGGCTTTTTAGAGCCCATTCCTTATGGTGGGATGCCTTACTCAGCCTTGATGAGGGGTGAGGGGCTTAGTCCTTCCCCAACTTGGTATGCCAGCCTGTGTTGACTACCCAAGGGAGGAATACCCTCTATGAGGACTAGACTAGGGAGTGGGATGGGGAAAGGTTGGGGGGAGGATGAGGAAAAAGGAGGGAGGGGGAACAGTGATTGGTATATAAAATGAAAAAAAATTAATAAAAAAAAAGGAATAAGGGCCAGGACTTCAATTCCTTATACTTGTGAATAGCCACTTAGCCATGGACTATTTGCTGAAAAGACCATTTTCCCCACCAAATTGTCTTGAAAGTAACATTGAAATCAGTGGAGCATAGTCGTAAGGGTTTATTTCTGGATTATCACCTCTTAATCAAGGTTTGATGAGGTGAGAGGAGCGGGGTGCTACTCCGTCCTGGGTTTTCCTTCCTTCTGCAGCGTTGTGCTTCCTGCAACTGAGCACTCATGATGATTTACCACGATATTTCCCCCCAGCTGACAAGGTCCTAGGGTCCCTGAAGACAGGGAAGATGGTGTCCCCTCACTTCTGGATACAGCCTTGAGCTTTCTGTTTGACACGTGCTGGTGCTCAGGCCCATTTTGTCAGTCAGCTCACTGCTTCTGACATGAACCCTCTGCCTGTGGCCCAGCTTCAGTTTGGTCTCAGAAAGTCACTGCGATGATCTCTGGCCAGTGGAACCCTAGGGGTACTTCTAAAAATCAAAGGATAGGAAAGCGAGCAGGTGTCAGCTCCTGGAGCATTACAGACATTTTTGAAGCTGGGTCAGTGGGGGAAAGTCCTACCTCAGAAGCCAGACTCTCCTGAGGAGACAGCTGCGTTAAGTAACCTTTTGTGAGGAGAGAGGAGCATTTATAGCTGTATATCCATCATGAAATTAATTTCATTTGTGTCTTCAGAGAAGGCCTTAGCTGAGCCTATAATTCACCTTCCCCCCCTTCATTTAATTAAATGACCTGTGCTGCTGCATTGTAAACTCTTCAAAAACAGTTTTTAGAGGGGATAAAAGCTTTTATTTTAATGTAGATATCACAGAGAGAAATTTGGGTTATAGGTTTTACAAATGAACTCTACGTATCCTAAACTAATACTTTTCAAAGCCAAACTTGGTATGACCACCCGAAAGAATAAAGGGTGTTTTGATCCCCATCTAAACACACACTGCTTTGAAAACGAAGATGGCTGGTGGGTGTTTCAAGCTGTGTGGTCCTCTGGATTTACAGGAAATCGACTCACAGAAGAGTCAACCTCAGAAAGACTGCCGGCTGTGATGTCAACCAAGAGAAACTGTTCGAGGTAGGAAAGGGTCCTGCTGCCTTCTCTGGTGTCTGACTATCAATCAGCAAAGCGGGCTGTGTGGAAATGCAAAGATCTTGCCAATACCTCCAAAGACTTGGTGGACTGGCATCCTCAAAAGGAGACATTGACAACGGACACACACTTTGTGCTTCATTAAGCCTACTGTGCACTGCACTGCCAGGCTTTACGATACTTTGCCCACTCCAAGAGTGACCAGGGAGGATGTTTTAGCTGCTCACTAGTAATGAAGAGGCTGGCCCTTCCCTGAGGATGGTGACCAAGGCTGCTATATCTAGAAGGCAGGAAAAACATCACCAGCTTATCATCAGCCTTCTCAAATAAGGATTGTCAACCACCCCAGAACCTGGATTCCCCACGTTTCAGTTTGAAAACAAGACAAAACAAAAAGGACAAAAAAATGGTTTGAAATGATTTGCTTTGGGGAGTTTGCAAGTTTGGAACTGAAAAACAAGACCCAGCTAGCTCCTTGAGGCTGGACAGCTTGACTTTTAATTCTCTGCTGTTATTTATGCTCTAAAGTGGGCATTCATGAAATGCTAGCATGTCCCGCTGTGGGTGCTTGGGAAATGCTGGTTAAGTAGCTCAGCAGTCTCAACGAGAACTTTCAGAGCACAGTGGTTAGCGTTCTTGTTGAGTTAAAGCTTCAAGCTTTCAGGAGTTCTCCAAACCCCTCCTCAGTCTTTCCCACTTCAAGCTGTGGTTTGGAGTTACTGTGGTAGCAAAAGGGAGCTCACCGAGGGAGTGAGTTTGAGTTCAGACCTCTCCCGATCTCCTTGTTCAAAGAACTCGCTGGTTACAAGTTCAGCCACCTGAAACACAGAAGCATTTTAAATTATTTGTCATGTGTTGTACACCACGAGACTCAGAAGCTATTTCTGGCTTATGTGCATGGAAATTATCTTAATTTGAAGAGCACGGTCTCAGGCTACCTGAGTCTGGTACCGAAAGCACCAGTTTATGGTAGGCCCCAGTTGTTACTTACTCCTTGGCTCGCACTGGTGTGTAAGGACCACATGCTAACTGATTGCACCACTTCAGCTCCGTTATACCCAAAACGCAATGGCTGCTCCATGCCCACTCACAGGCACCTGCATGTCCCCCGCCTTCACCCATGAGTATGGGTGATCCACAGTCACATTAAAAAGGCTTTTTTTTCTAGTCCCTCAGTTTGTGGTTCTCAGGATCATTGCAGAAGAGAATTGATAGAACAGACAAACGCCAAGCGGGTATTTCTAAGGACACTAAGGTGTGCATCGAGTGAGTCTCTGAATGCACTGACAGGGATTGTATAGTACATTGGAAGACGTGAAGGGAAAGTTCCAGACAGTGGACAGCAAGAAAGCCTGGCTCCCCAAACTGCTTTTTCTCCATTTTAATGCTCTTACAAAAGAGGAGAATCTTATGCCCCATAAAAGTGAGATGGTTTAATTTGGTCAGGTGCATGGAAACAAGATAATTTTTCTAAATCAGATCTGGTGTCACAGGTCTGTAATCATAGCTACTCAGGATTCTGAGGCAAAGTCTGTCTGGTTATAGTTTGTTCAAAGATACCCTGTGGAACTTAGTGAGAACATGTCTTAAACAGCAAAAAGAGCCCTGGGGATATAGCTCGGTGATAGAGTGCATGCTTAATGTGCGTAAGTTTCCAGCATTACAAAAAAAAAGATAGTTTATTTATATGTACCTGAAGAGATGGATAATAAAATGTAAAGATAATATCAAACTTATATATATACATATATACACACAGTAAAGGTGAGAGCAGCAATATTAAAAGACTCGAATATCCAGTGAGGTCAAACTTCTAACATTTCTGGTAAGAAGTGTGGGTCCCATTCAAGAATTCAGCTGCATGGAAGTAGTAGGAAGTGACTCAGAAATCCGCCTCCCGTGTCCCCCACACTGCAGGTTCTGGACCTGGGTTCTCCCCTCTCGAGCCTCAGCCACTACCTTTGATTTCCATGCTCTGGACTTTTTTTTCCCCTGACCTGGCTTTTAAAGAAGAAACAGTATCCTTTCATCTCATTAACCAGCCTCCAGGACCCGCCCTCCCTCAGCTGCCTCTGAAGCTGTGTCTTTTGCTTTCAGGTAAATGCACACAAGGCACCCAGGCAGGAACCCTGTGTCCTCCTCGGAAAGCAAAGAGACTAATGGGAACTCTTGATCTTCCTCTCCTAGAGTAGCCCTTCCCACCCTGCTCTGTGCTCCTCACAGTTTAACCTGAACCCCTGGCTTATTTGTACTTAAAAACCCCATCAGGATCGTCAAGTGGCTCCTGATTGGATTTTTCATTAGAGAAGGAAGCTGAGATGCTAATCAGGATGTGGGGAGCGGGAGGGGCCGCTGAGGAAACCCACATACTTCAAGTCATGTTCCTGGGGAAAGATGAGCGGAAAAACCCCAGTTAAGGTGCATTCTAAAAAGGATTTTTAAAAATAAAATGGACATCGAGGAAGTTAGCACCATTTACATAACCTCTGAACGACTGGCACCTGTAATCCCAGCACTTGAGAAGCTGAGGCAGGAGGATTGTCCTGACTTCAAGGTCAGCCTGAGCTATAAGATTCTATCTAAACACGTTTTCAAGGGCTTAGTGATTAAGAGAGACTGTTCTTCCAGAGGACAGAAGTTCAAATCCCAGCACCCACACGGTGGCTGACCACTCTCTGTAGCTCCAGTTCAAGGGGATTCAAAGCCCTCTCTGGCCTCTGGGCACCATGCACTCACACAGTACACAGACTCACCTGTAGGAGGAACACTCACACATATAAAATAAAATTAATAAAATTAATCTTAATTAAGATAAAACTATATATGTAACATATTAATATAAATATATGCATAGATGCATATATTTACATTTTAATTTTAAGTGTGTGCATGTGTGTAATCATGTTTACATGTGTTGGCACATGTGCATGTGAGGATGTATGTGCTCATGTGTGAAAGTACACACAGAGGCCAGAAGCGGCCTCCTGCTTCTGCGAGGTCTTTCTCTAAGTCTACCTTCCCACGATGGGCAGAGGTGTCGGAAGGTGTTAGTCAACTACACAAGTCCTTTATGTGACCTTTGGTGACTTCTACTGTGTCACACTGAAATTGACAACGGCTCAAATGGAGGAGAACTGTCCAGTCTGCACCAGACTGCGGCGTGAGAAGGAACAATCCCCTGTTTGTGTCAAGGAGCTGAAATTCAGAATGTATTTGTTATTGTGGCAAAGCCTAGCTTAATCCTGACATAGGAAGAATTGGTATTAAAGCAAGGTGCTGATGGGCTGATGGTTAAAAAGGGCAGGGGGATAAATGAGAGAGAGAGAGAGAGAGAGTTTAAAACATATATCAGCTTGGAGGCCAGGTATCAGACAGACAGGAGGCTGTACAGATGTCAGTCTCTTCTCTTATGCAAATTTGTGCAGTTATCACTGAAAGAGAGTAAGCACTATTCCTAAGGAATGTCTAATTTTGGGAGAAGTGATTGGAAAATAAAATGCTAACAGCATACAATAGTGTTCCCCCAGGCATTCTAGAGATGAGCTCAGAAAGGATTAGTAGGTTTATAATGAGGGATGAAAGGGAACAGAAAAATCCAGGCTTGTGGGGATGGAGATGAAGCTGCTTCTTAATTCCAAACTAGAAATATTAAAATTAAGGTATGCTTTAGGTGAAAAATATTAAGACTCAGCCTTGAAATAAGGACCTAATTAATGGTATGGCCAATATACTTATGAATAAAATATCTGGAAGAATTAGGTGACTTTCAGCAAATTCTTTTTAAAAATAAATTTAAATGATTTTTTAAAAATTGTGTGTGTGTGTGTGTGTGTGTGCGTGTGCGCGCGCGCTTGTCACAACGCCTGTGGAGCTCAGGGGACAGCTTGCAGGAGTTGGTCCTCTCTTTGCACCTTCCTTACGGGTCTGGGGAATGGAACTCAGGTTACCAGATCTTGCCATCAGTCACCTTTACCTGCTGAGCCATCTGACCCAGCACATTTTTCCAAACAGACAAAATGGCTCAGAAAGGAATTTAACTACATAGTTCTCTCATGAAAGCAGCTGTGAAACCTGGGGTCCTCAAATGAGGACACAAGAGAGAAACATTTCCCATATCTGTCTGTTCCTGAATGCCAGAAAGCAAAAACAACCTAAGATGTTCATCTAGAGAAGAACCACGGTATTTTTGTTTTTTTTGTTGAATGCGTACGAGCACTTTTGTGCTTAAGAAACCACAAGTCTGTGACTACATGAAACCAGCTTGTAACCTTCTTCAGGTGGGAAGTAGGCTGAGGCAGCTGCCTAACCTCCAGATCACAGGAGTCAGTGGGAAAGGAATCATTTTCCTAGGGAACTAAAAAGCCGTGGAAAGAAAGCAAGCCGTGAGCGGGGGAAGCCTCCCATAGGGAGCAGGGCTCACTGCTGGTGGAGACTTCATGGTGAATGGACCATTGGCTGTGAATGTCCTTTATCTCTTCCCTTGCTGACTGGAAGTGCTGTGCTGCTATTCTGTGTGTGGAGGTGGCTGTCTGATGTTGTATTTGGGCATGTGCAGGTCCTTAAGTTATACCCACACCTGTGGTAGGGAAGGTACATCATCTGGAGATTCTAGACCGTGAGCCTGATGCTCTGGCTGATGGCCCCCCTGATTTACCTTCCCTAGGGAGAGAACGGGTATGCTTTGTAAGAACAGTGAATGACATTTCTGGTGAATTTAAGGGCAAACTGTGCTAGATACATTCTCACAAACTGGTTCTGACTTTCTGCTTGCTGGGCATAGGCATGGATTGTACTTCTTGGTGGAATAGGGTCATGTGACAAGTCTGGACCAGTGGATTATTGAAGGTATTTAATTTCTACTGTCCGGCCATCAGCTCAACCCAGAATGAGAGGGGAGGTGCTGAATGCTATAAGTGAGGCCTCCCGAAAAACTGTCAACTCCTTTAAATGTGAGATTGTTGTTGTAACTTCATGCCGGCTTCTTGGACATGAGCTTTGCAAGTGACCCTGTCATGTCACAGGGTCAAAAGGTTCGACCTGTTTAAACCATGGTGTTTAAAAATGCAAATGGTTCCAGCCTGTGGGGAAAAAACTTGGCCCTTTATGAATGAGGGTGGTCTCTAATCTGCTGGGATCTATTTTAAGTTTTTTAGTTTATAGGTTTTTTTCCTCAGAAATCTGCGCCATCTCAGCAAAATCAAGGCAGTGCAGAACCTTTCCCTGCCACTGTGAGGCGCTCTCCAGCCCCACAAATGGCCTCGGCAGCCCCACAAATGGCCTCGGCAGCCCCACGGGCTTCCTTCTCTTCTCGCACTCCTGTCCATGTTTCCTGGAGGTCTTAAGTCTTGCAAGTCTGTGTCTTGTTCATTCTTTAGAACCCAAGGAATCCTGGATCACGCTCAACCCCCTCGTCTCTCCACCACCAAAACAAGTTCTGAATCCAAACACAATGGTTACATCTAGTGTGAGCTTGTACATTTTGGCTAGTTTTTTTTTGTTTTTTGTTTTTTGTTTTTTTTGTTTTTTGTTTTTTTTCAAATTTCTGGCTTAGGAACTGTTGCCTTCCCAGGGTGAAGGTCACCAATGACTGTTTCTGCTGAAGTAGCTGATTGGTGATGGACTTCTGGTCTGAATAGTTATTGTGTTAGACGTGACGGCAGTGATCCTCAAGTAGCCCAGGAGGAGAAGAGCAAGTCTATGTTTATTTCACCAGCTGTGATCTACAGAAGACCTTGGGCCACTTGTCCTTTCTAAGCTCATCCTTCCCATTTGTGAAATGCAGGCAATAACCAAGTTAATTTCCTAAAACTCCAAAACATCACTCCAAACTCCGTGGCTAAGATAACAGGAAGTTATTCTCGCATAGTTCTTGGGGCCCATGGTTCTACATCAGGGTGATGGGCAGAAGCCCAGGGGTTGGTGGTGTGCTCCTTTGAAGTCTCCATCTGTTTTCAGTGTTTGGTAGCGGCCAGCACTTCTTGGGGTGTAGACATTATCATTTCAGTGCATGTCTGACTTTCACATCACCTTCCCTTCTGAATACCGAGCTCTCTCACAAGGACATTTATGACTGGAGTTGGGACCTACCTGGATAGTCCAGGCTCTTCTCCCTCAGCAAATCCTTACTGACATCTACTCTCGCATGTAGAAAACTGTCCTGTTCTAATCAGGTAATGGTTAATGGCTTCTGGGATCATAATGTGATATCTCTGTGTTGTGGTTACTCAGTTTATGTGCCGACTACCTACCATACATTAAGTGAGACATCATATACAAACCAGCCATTTATTAATACACCAATATACCTTATTTTCCCCATAACCTCATCTTAGGGTCCCATAGTCTCCACAATAGGTGTCTTGGGAAGCTTAGTTGTTGCTAGCTAGTCCCGCACTCAGGAAGCTGAGGCAGGAGCATCACCTGAGCCAAAAAATTTGAGAGCAGAGTAGAGACTATACTATATCCTAGCTCAAGAAAAAAGTAAAATAAAGTTAAAGGGGGGGGGGGACCTAAAGAGCTATTAACCCCTCAAAGATCTTGGTAATCAAGTAATTAGGGAACTACTTCATTCAAAACTACTATTGTTTAAAAATAATGCTTAGGTGCATTGAGGAACTGTAAAATAACTATTAGTCTTGATAAAAATTAAATGGGATACAGCACATTTTGGCTATAGAGCCCTCTGATACTTAAATAGTACTTTAAAACAAAATGGAATTTCACTTTTCCTGTTTTCTTTTTCATGCGTGATTAAACAGGATCTTGTGCTAAAATATGATTACTTATTCAGAATCAGTATTGTGACTTTTGCCTTAAGGATGGTCAAAGCGTTATTCAGATTTAGCACATCACAAAAATCTTGCAGCCAGAAACAGCCTTGTTCATGGAAGCACAGGGAGAAAGGTTGTGGGGTAAGCCGGCGGCTGACTTAGCAGGCTGTGGCTCCGTGGCAGGCCGGTACCTATGCAAAGACTCTGTTCTCAGTGCTCAGCACCCCCACCCCCCTCAGTCCCTCCTCTGCTGAGCTCTGTCATTAATCACCACTTGCCTGTCTGGAGATCTCCCACGGTTTGGTCACGGCTCCAAGGTCACAGGCCGTCATTAACATCGATCTGAAAAACAGAACCGAGCAGCCTGAATAATCCTCTGCCGCATTCCTAAACAAACTCACCCTAGATCCATAAATAAATAAAATGGAACCGGGGTCAGCCCACATCTTCTTCCCTCAACAAGGGGCCACGCTGTTCTGCTTCTACCAGGCGATGCAGCCACCACTGTCTGGAAGACAAAGGCCCCTCACATCCTCCCTGTCACCCTTTTGTTTAGTCTGCAGCAAATCCAGGAAAGCAGGACAGTCCTCTCTCTACACCGGAGTCAAGCAGGCTCTGTTAAAATAGTATGCAGTGAGGACACACACACACACACACACACACACACACACACCACCTAACTAGGAGAAAGGCAATCAGAGTATATGACACAGTGTGGCCAATGAATATGCTTACTGACTTAGCACTATTGAGGGAGGACAGAAATCCACACCAAAGAGATGAGATGCACGATGTGTAGGGAGTTCTTTTATGTTCGCAGCTCCACAGAGCCAAGATTTATCAGAGGAAGCCACACTGTGTCACCTGGGTTACTACCTGGTGGTCACCATGTTCTATTCACGTTCTCAAAACAAAAGAAAACAAACAAACAAACAAAAAAACCAAACAACCATACCCAGCTAAGGGTCCCCTTAATCTTGCATACATAAAACACAGACACAACATGAATCAGGGTTTCCAGGGGGGCAGATTTAACTAAAATTCACACTGAACCATGGAAACACCGGAAATAACTCCAATCATCGATACGGTGGGAGGGTGAAGATTAAGTAAGGTATAGCTTTCATGTCCAGACTGCTGTGTTTCAGCTAACACTCGAAGTGCACCATGGAGAGTAAATAGCACAGGATGCAGCCAGGAGGTGCCCTGACCGTCTGCTCTTGGAAGAAAGGGCGTGTTGTGAAAGGTCAGAGGGCTGTCCTGCTGTCAGCTGGAGTTTAAAACCCTGCTGGATCTCAACCGTTTTGGAAAGGTATCTGCTGCCCAGATGGCAGAGCAGGATTGGAGTGGGCAGAGTCCCAGCTAACAATGGGTCGTTCACAGTGAGCCAGGCCGCACAAGCATCGGCCACCCCCTTGGACGAGAGCGGTATCCAAACACCCCTATGCTAAGCTCTTGCAAAGGAAGACAACTGGGTCTATTGTTGGGCTCTGGTCCTCTGTAGCGAGCATCTGGCAATACTTGCTTTTCACTGGCTTTTGTACTGAGTGCTTTCCTAACTAAAGGACTAGCCGCTGGCTAACAGAACTAGCACTGTGGCCTCAGAGGCAGACCCTATTATTCTTATTTACAGACAAAAGCGTGGAGAGATGAAGTAACTGTCTCAAGGTGAATAAAGGGGTCGGGATTCCGTGTTTATCACAAAGCTACCAGACTGCTCAGCATACTCTAAGGGTTCTCACTTCAGGTTCTGTGAGACAGGAGGGAGCCTGCCTGTGGGTAACACACAGTGGTGTCTCCTGCACAGGAAATAATCTCCGTGAGATTGCCCACTTGGACGTACTTGGGATAACTCCTTAGGTTCTATTCAGTTGATGTACAGAGAAAAAGCGTGACTAAACACCAAATAGCAGAGAATCCACACAAACGCACGCTTTTTCTTACCGAAACACGTCACGGTGGCTTTTGATGTTCCAATCGTAGTCTCCTTTACTGACAAGCTCGAAGAATTCAGTTCTCCTCCTGCAGGAAAATCAAATGAAGAAAGGGGAGAAAACGCTGGAATGAAATTTGTCAGTCTATGGAGGGACATAAACACATTTGTGGGGAAAATATAAGACCACCTGAACTCAGTAACTTAATATTTGAAATCATGAGGTTAAAGCATTATCAAAGTAAATCACTTGAAAATGTTGAGCCATCAAGAGAAAGCTGAAATCATTTCTAAGTGTATTTACATCAAAGGACCCTATGGATCCACAAAACAGAAAACAATGTGGTTGCGAAGCCCTCACG
This sequence comes from Peromyscus eremicus, assembly GCF_949786415.1. NCBI lineage: Eukaryota > Metazoa > Chordata > Mammalia > Rodentia > Cricetidae > Peromyscus > Peromyscus eremicus. The sequence continues at coordinate 54,239,705 of NC_081419.1, forward strand.
AATCCGAAAGTCGGGGGGGGGGGGGAAGCAAGGACAGACGAAAAGCAGGGGCAGTTCCAGAACGTTCTTTGTTCAGTCCGCATGGGGGACTCAAGACAAGATCAACTTTCTGGCAGTAAATCCAAGGTAAAGATTTGTTGTCTAGCTCAGAAAAATAACAAATTTACCATCTCAGTGCTCCGACTCATAGGGTACAGGGTCAGGAAGCAGCCACGTCTAAACTGTAGCTCATTTGTCTACCTGCTTGTGCACCTTTAGGAAGTTACTAAAACCTTCTGAGCCTCAATTTCCCGAGGTACAATTTGGCTATCTCATTTGCTAACACACTGACTTACTGGGGGATTAAATGAGATGACTGGCGTATATTAGCAAGTAGCACAATGCATAAACATTTTAAGTGTCACACACACACACACACACACACACACACACACACACACACACACCATGCCTATACCTCTACATCTCCAGATGGATGGAAAGGATGAAGGAGGTACATCTTAAAGTTATAAAATATAGGGTAATTCATTCCTGGTTTTGAAACTTTCACAACTTGTCATTTTTGTCACAACAAAGAGAGAGAAAAAAGGGTATGGACATCATGAGCATTTTAAGAATCATTTCCCAAGTTTTCACCCGCTTGGCATTTACTAATCAGAGTACTTTAAAGATCGTGACCAGTCTCTTTTCAAAGTCATCCCACTCCACACAGATCTTAATGTTGCTCGTCAACAAGTTCCCTGGTTCGAGCGAAGCTGGCCACCACACAGTTCTCTTGGCCACAACACCTGTGTAAGATCAGCCCTTTGAACATCCTGAGAGACAAGGAGGTAAAAAAGCTTGCCTAAACTTATTTAACTATAGAATCCCATAGAGTGCTGACGTTTTAAAGAACACACACTGGAAAACACCACCAGGGTGCTCCAACCACGCTGGCCACCAGAGCAGGGTCTTAGAAATAACCCATGGAAGTCTGAGTGACAAAGACCAGAGAACCAGCTCCCCTGGGTCTGGCCTGGGATGCTCAGAGAAGTTGACCAAGTTTGGCTTCCTTGTCCACTGGTGAGAGTGAGGAGTCGATTTACCTGAAAGGGAGCCAGCTGGGAAGACAATATGTAGAAAACTTTCCTGTTCTACACAACAGAGCTTCTGGATCTCTCTCTTCAAGTGGATACAGGACAAGGTTACACTACAGACTGGGATAGACCCTAAGACACTCCCATAGCAGTGATCAGAGATGGTACCGCAGAAAGAAGAACCAGGCATCTCCCTTCCTCTTGGGCTGGGCAGTTACTGCAGTCCTTACTCTGCGTAACTCACCATCGTTTTCATTTGGCTTGTTTCCTTCCAAAACAGAAAAGGAGGTGGATGAGTGCAAAGGTCCCGGGTTTAGAATCACCTTGACCCGGACTGTGACTCGTTAATGTGGTTCCTGTGACTCGCAGTAATGCTGACTATGACTTGCTACCTGTGACTCCACATTGCTCAGACTCAGAGTCTGGCTTTCTGGGGAAGGATTTGAGGTAAGGTATGCTAAATGTTCGGGACTGATGGATCCCTACTATCTTATTGTCGTGGTTAAAATAAAAATGGCACGAACAGTTTATTGCCAGCAGCAGTACATAGGGGAGTGATGGGTCAGCATAGACTGAAGCATGTATCCAGTGCTTTCCTATCGCAGAATACAAATTAGTCTTCTTTCTAATTTTCTGGAGCAGAAAGTTGAGTCCAACAGGCATTTATGAAGTGTTTACTCACTTTTATCCTAAGGATTTACTCAGCCTTATGGACATAAGGCAAGTGCTAGTTTTTAAATGTTTTGAAGTTATCTGGGACAATCCATAAAGAAATAGGTAATTCCTCTTTAAATGTGGTACTGTGGTGGTACTAATAATCTTGAGACTAGAGTAAGGTGAGAGAAGCCTCCACAACGTTTAAATGGGTGTCAGAAAAGCTCAGTCCTGGGAGTGGGTGGAGAGAGGGCTCAAACAGCATTTGTAGAGGATCCACCTTAGGTGGCTCACAACCATCTGTAACCCCAGCTCCAGGGGATCCAATACCCTTTTCTGGAATCTGTGGGCATTCAAAATTATGTGCATAAGTGTATGCATGTGTGAGAGTGCACACACACACACTCACATATACACAAAATTGAAAACAAAGTAAATCTTTTTCAACAAAGCTCAAATAAAAATAAATACTGTTTACTGTTTTAATACAGTATTTTTAATACTATATTAATTATATTAATAATATTTAATACTATAATAATATTATAAAAATCAAAATAAATAAAAAACCATGGCAAATAAAATAACAAAATTCTAAAAGATAAGCTTTGTGCAGCTCGTGACTTGACATTAGTCTCACCATAGTCCCACCCTCAATGTAGATGACACTTGTTGGGCCCTTCGTGGGTTCCTATGGGCCTTTCTTCACTTACTGTCCACATGGTTGACCTTGGAAAAAGTTACCTCACTGAGCTTCATTTTTCTGTTCCAAAAAGAGTAAGCAGAGTGAGCACTAGTGTAGTGGGTAGCCATTCCAGCTTTGACCTGGAAGTTCCAACCCCCCTTGAGGCTTCCGTAACGGTCACGCCTTCAAGGCGGGGCTGAGAGAGGATGCTGAAGACCCGAGATCCTGTGATTGTGTGTTTGTGGGTGGGTTTCATAAACTTGTTTGTGCAGAACACTCACCAGAGTGCTGGTCAAAAGCCGATGCCTCCGAAAGACAGGCTACGGCTCTAGCGTTCATAAGCACCTAACAGCTGTGTGTCAGCTGAGACATAGAAGTCAAGGTTGGAACAACAGCTGGCCCGAGAGCGCAGAGAGAGGCACTCAGCTTGGAGGAGCATGGAGGATCATGGGAGATTTTCTGGAAGAGCTTGTCAGTCATCTTCTGGGCCATCATACTCACATGGGGTTCCATTTCAATCTATGAGTTGTTTTAAGAAATCACCAGAATGCAAGCTCCTTGAGAACAGAGACCTGGCCAGTTATTCTTTCCTCCTCTGTTGTTTCTAGTGTCTGCCACAGTGCCTCACATATAGTAAGAGCTAAATGAATATATGTTACATTGGCAAAGAAATGAAAAAATATCTCAGAAATCCATTTACATTTTGCAATAGTTCTTCATCCATTGGTTTTATCCAGACGCTAGTCACTGTTCTAGGGCATCATGGCCGCCCTTTAGAGCTTTAAAAGCAATTTAAGATTATTCAGGAAGAGCCCGGTCAGGTTCTTTTAGACTGGACTCTAACGAGCACAAACCGGATAGCGCAGTAAGTTGTATGAAATAAGAGCACAATAAGCCAGAGCTGGTGTCGTAGGCCCTGTCGGCCCAGCCACAAGGGAGGCTGAAGCAGAAGGAGGGTGAGTTCAAGGCCTCCCAAGGTTACACAGCAAGTTCAAGGTCACCTTGGGCAACTTATAGAGGACCTTTCTAAAAAATGCAAAGAAGAAAAGGGCTTGGGATACAGCTCACTGGTAGGAGTTGCCGAGCACATGCAAAGCTCTGGGTTCTGTCTCCAGTACTATAGGGGCGGGGGATGAGAGGTGAGGGGGAAGTTCTGTGAAAGGGATGTATCATCTTTGATTCAGAGTGGAGCTGTATTGTGTAAATGGCTAAGTCACTGCAAAAAAAAAATCTCCTTTTAATTTATTTTTTTATTGTTTGAGAATTTCATAGAAGCATAATGTGCTCTGACAAAATCCATCTCCACATCCCCCTTCAATTCTCCCTCTAGCCCTCCCACCACTTCTCAAATCCTCTTTTCAAAACACCAACCTCTGGCCAGCAGGATGGCTCATCAGTTCATCAAACTTGCTGCCTGGCCTGGCAAACTGACTTGGATCCCCGGAACCCACATGGTGGAAGGAGAAAACCAACACTTGCAAGTTGTCCTCTGACCTTCAGGGCATGCCCTGCCATCTGTACCCTCCACACCCACTTACATATGTAAATGTCAACAGCCCCAGCTCTCTGATGTGCAGTTGAGTAGCATCATCCGAACAAATTCTCCAATGATAAAAATGTTAATAGCTGGAGTTTCGAGTGAGAAATTCTTAAAATCACTGAAATCAAACTCAGTCATGGGTTTAAAATGGCATTAACAGAGCTAGTTTCCATCATGTTGGGAAGGAAAGGAACATTTGCTATCCCAAAGGATGGCAGATAGAAGAGGGAGATGAGGGATCCTTTTATAAGACATGAAAATGTAGCATATTAATTCAATGTTTCCTCCATAGTTAAAGTGAGGCTATTTCTTGATAGACTATATTTCCTCTGTCCCCCTAAGCTTTGGCTATGATCTCTAAAGATAAAAGAAAGTACTCCTGCAGATGATAATTTTAGCAAGTTAACCTTGAGAAGTTGAGGGCTAGCCTCTGCTGTATGATAGAGCATGTGTCTGTTATGCACAAGGCCCTGGGTTGGAGACCCTTGGCTTGGTTTTCAGCACCACAAACACATCACAACAAAACAAAACAAAACGCCAAAGTCCCATCGTTGGTGGAGCCATACACAGCATACAACAGATAACGAACTTTCTACCTGTAAGATGTCTACCTCCTAAGTTTTATAAAAACTGTCTTCACTTGCCTCCTTACAAGTTTTTTTTATAAGTGACACAAAATACTGCATATTTAAGACATCATATAATAATATGAATAATGCATATGTATTTTTTGGCCACTTGCTTTTCAATATTGAATGCTGAGTGAAAACGTATGTTGTTAGATACAATTCTAGGCTATGCCGCCTCATTGGTTATGGTATTACAAGGTATATCATTGTTATCTGTTGTGTACACATCCCCTGATGACGATTAGTTCCAATATTTTTGCTAATAAATATGATGCTCCTATGAATAACATGCATCCATCTCATGAATTTTTTAATTCTGTGCATTTGCCTGTGTCTGTTTGCTTGTATATGTAAAATTGCTGAGTCACAGAATGATTTTTATTTGTATTTTTTTCCTTTTTTCTGTTTGTTTTTGTTTTTTTGAGATAGAGTCTTAAGAGCCTAACTTAACATACGGCTGAGGATGACCCTGAACTTCTGATCCTCTGTCTCCGTCTTCCTGTGCTGGGATTACAGATGTGCACCACAGTTGGCTGTGTTTGAGTTTTCATTATAGTTACTGACCACAAGAGCGGTTTTGAAAATTTGAGAGAAATCTGCTATAATTCTTTCATTTTTCAGTTGAGGGAATTCAAGAAGAAGGAAAGTGAAGTTATTTCCCCCCAAAGTCCTAGGTAGTTATGCACGAATCTAAATAGTTCTAGTTCTCAGTCTCCCATCTCCAATGTCTAGGGAAGTCTCCATAAATGGTGTGTAGCAGAGTCTCTTGGGACCACGTAGCCCTTTGTGTTGTGAGTTTACGCTCAGTCTCGGCTGCCAAGCTTCATGAAGATGAGATCGTAGGCTGCTATGCCTAGACAGTACCAATCCTGACAGAAGTTTCTATCACCAACGGGATGGAGGATGGAGACTCCAAAGGGGCTGCAGTTATCCTATGTCAGGTGGTCCACAGCTGCAGGGGCTGTGTTTCTGCCCTCTCTCTTTGTGACAACCATAACAAAGCAGCATGGGAAATTCACGGTGTATTTGGGGGATGAGTTTAATTTCCCCACATAGCTGGTCCTTTCAGCATCTACAGGCATCTGTGCATATAGAGGACACAGTCAATGGCATGTAGGAAATGGCTTAAGAGAGGAGCATTTCTAGGAACAAGAGACTTGTTAAAATGAATATTTAAGAATCCACAAAACTAAATAATACCCTTGGATCGAGACTTCTTTGTCACGGGGAACTATGTCATTAACTTTCAGGCAGATCATTGAGAACCTTGGCTTTCAAGGATGATGCCAAGTGCCCTAGCCAGTGAAAAGCAACTTACTGGAAAATCTCATTTATAATCAGATATGTTTTTATTAGGCTTTTATTCTGCTCTACTGACATATGTGCCACTCAGAAAAATAGCAGTCTTTAAAAAAGCGTCATTTGAATAGAACTACTAAATTTACCCCCAAGAATAATTCCAAAGATTGGCTATCTAGCATCCATCACTGCATTGCGAACCTTCCTGGTTTGTGGAATATCCTCAAGGAATCTTTATTTACAAAATGATAAATCATCATTTCTGTGTGCATTTTAATCAGGATTTTTTTGTAAATTTACATATTTACAAAATATAGAATATGTACGTGTATAATATTATACACACATATCATATTCAGTTAATGCCTTTGAATCTTCTGAAAGTCCATGAGTGTTAGGAAGTCCTGTTGTTTCAGTAACAGGAGTAATTATGTGTTCCCTACAGTGTCAACTCCAGAGTCACCAGAGCGGGTCATGAGCGGGTGGGGAGGGTGTGTGGATGGATGTCAGGATGATATCTGTCCTTGCAGTGTTCTTGCAGGAAAACCACATGTGTACAACTCATTTCAACCACAGGTCCTTGGGCTGGTGTGATGGCTCCGTGGTTAAGAGCACTTGCTGCTCAATCAGATGACATTACCCACATAATAAGCTAGGTGTTCCATAGATGCCTGTAACTCCAGCTCCAAGAGACAAGGCATTGTGGCCTCTGCCCAAACACACATCAGCTGCACACGTTTGCTTATAAACACACAGAATACACACACCACACACATATCATTTGATCAATTAATCCACCAACCATTACATTTTAAATAAAATAGATCTCTTAAAATGTGGACCCTGAAAAGATTTCTGGACTTTGGTAGAAAAGTCTTAAAAAGGGGACTAGAAAAGCGACAATTTTAATGGTTACAAATAAAGAAAAAAGCTGCTTATTTTATTGTTTTATTTTTGAGTCAGGGGTCTCACTACGCAGCCCACACTGGCCTCAAACTTGAGATTTCCCTGCTCTAGCCTCCTGGGGTTATAGGTGTGTACCACCACACCTCTGGTATATTTAATTCTTAAGTCAATTTTCTCTTTGGTTTAAACTAGCATTGGCCTGGACAAAATTCCGAATGAGATCACAGGTTTGATACTGTGGAGTTGTTGATACTGTGAGTAAAATCAGCAAACTACCACAAGTCAAAAGACCATCACTATTCTAAGTGTTGAAAACATCAGAGGATGAGGTAACACAAGATAGCAGTTCGACCAAATCACAATCAAAGGCAAAGTGGTACACCGTTGGAGCTCGCTCCAGTCACTCTCTGCGCTGACTCCAGCTGGAGCTCTGCATGAGGCTGTGTTCCTGTTCCTCTCTTCCCCGCGGGGATCTGGACCCCTAAGGGTAAGACCCACATTTTATCTACTTACATATTCTCAATGAGTAGCTCACTGCCTGGATAAAGAAAGCATCAGGGTTGGAACTTCCTGATTTCTGTTCCATCATCCTATCACTGGAAAGGGGTTATGTATGTGAGTTGTCTAAAGACACTTTGAAATATATCAGGAACTACTAAAATCTTTGCCTATCAACCTACCACAGACCTTCTGCCCTAACATTAGAAGAGTTTTCTTGGGATAACTCATCAGGCTCTGTCAAAAATATAGGAATGTTTGAGAGGTAGTGATGGGTTAAGCTCCATTGGTCACTAACATCTAATTGTTCATCAATTTCTTCTTCCCAATCCTGGGATTGCCTGAATACAGGCAACTGTGAAAGTTGAAAACACAGAACACAGTGGGTTCTTAATAAACACTCACTGAATGATGAATGAGTGAATATCTCTGTCTGAATAGCAGTAGCAATATTTGTTGAATTCATACCATATATTTTAATAATTTATCTTGATATTACTGTAATTTTTCAAAGGAAGGTTGAACTATTATTCTAAACAATCTGAAAGCATTTAGTGCATGTGACTGTCATCAGACGCTTTTGAGACATGCTACATACTGCACCCATTTGGAAGGACAGCGACAAAGAAACCAGTCATTTGGACACTTCCCATAATTGCTGATGAAGGGTGTTTGTAGGGCACAAGAGGAAGTGGCAATTTTCAAACGGAGGAGTGATCTGATTAATTTCCAGAGCCAATCTAAAAATCACTGGACACCCAAGTGGCTGCATAAAAGCTGAATTGTTTAGTAATTTCCAGTTTAAATAGTCGTCTGAAGCAATTACTTAACTATTTGTCATGGAGATCTGTAAGATATTTCTAGGTGATTACTCTCTGCAAGCCTAGGCATACCTATCTGGTGAGATTGGGCGCTTTTAGGGCGGCATGGCCATAGACAGAGTCAGCAACCCCGTCTGTCAGATGGAGAGAAGAATATCTGCCTATAGGTTAATGTGAGAAACCAAAGTCAAAAAGTTAATATTCTGGGAACTCATTATGTCAGGCAGTATTTCAAGTTTAAGGCCCCCAAGAATTAGCTAAAGAGAAGGATGTAGGATGTGTAGCTTTCACTGTGACAGAAGGGGCTCTATAGCTTGCTGAGGGAGAAAAGCCATCCACTCTGTGAGCTCCAATAATGACCAACCTGGCAAAAGGTGCCCATGGGTGCAATAGTGGCGTGGAAGCCGTGGAGTTAACCAGCCACTCTGGTTTGGATTTCAGGCCTGCTCCACAGAAGGAAGCTCACGCCTGGTAGTGTAAACTTGGCCAAGAACCCGTGGGCTAGGGAGGTCCAATGCTCTAGAGGAGAACCTACTATTATTTTGCTAAATGGACATAGACTCACTCTGGGTGGTAGAGTATTAGTTGGGCTGGCACCTCTTGTGTTTGAAACTCAAGCGTATGTACACCAGAGTTACGACTGTCACTAATGCCTAAACATCTCAAGGACTGGGCCTTAGCGTCCCTTCATTACTCTTAAAAGACTAATCAGATCACTACAGAGAGAATGGCAGAAGGATTGAAGACATTCTGGAATCCATCTGCTTGTTCAAATGAACATTGGAAACAATTTACTGAAGCTCTCCAGCCTCAGTTTCCCCCTTCATACTATGAAGTTAGTGAGATTATCTGTGTCTAATGGGCTGATGACATAAAGGCTCTGGGAGTAGAGGCAGCTGATGCCGAGCCTCCAAAATTTGATTTCTCAGACCCACATCGTAGAAGGAGAGAGCTGACTATAGCATATTGTTCTCTGATCTCCCTGCATGCATCATAGCATGCATGCACCCACCCAGATACACATGCACACACAAAGGAAATAAAAATGTAGTAATGCTTGATTTTTCAAAAAACTACCTGTCTCCTCTGCCTGTTTCTAGAATTAAATAGGACCTGTGTACGCCCAGCTCCTAAGTAAGCTCTGGGGACATATCACTTGCCGATTTCATTACTAATTGCCGAAGCGGTAATAGCTCATCTTTGTTGGCTGGAAACAGTACAAATATCACAAGGCATCAGTGATGTATCTGAAGTTTTAACATTTGTGATTGTAGATCTCTCCCTCCCTCTGCCCACCCCAGTGTCATCTTTTACGGTGCGTATTTTATGAAGTTTCTGGCTGAATGATTTCTTTTTTATAAAGTGTTTTAAATTATCAGAGCTCTTTCCTATAGGTAATCTCCGTTGACTGTCACACCAGGCCCCCAGCAAATGGACCTGAGTAAAATGTCCAAACTCATATTTTTGACAAGAAAACCAGGGCAGAGAAAGGTTAAAATGAGAAACTCTCTCACAGTTGTGAGGTTGGTTCCTGATACAGTAGATCCAATTTCTGTTGGAGCCGGTGAAACGACTATTTAATTATCAAAGAATTATTAGATGGAGGACTCGGAACCAGGAAGTCAATTAAAAAAAGAAATTGGTCAGCAAGAGCTGAGTTTTCATGAGTTGGAAAATCAGACTGAATAATTAACCCCCAGAAGTAGGGTGTGAACCTAGCTATTCACACCAGGGGTGTGCTGCTTATGGCATCTAGGCTCAAGGACACCCAAAGCCATCGGAAGTGAAGTCACTAACTTGTGGCTGCTTTGATGTCTCCACAATTCTATGTATCTCACAGCTTCCCTTTCTGGATCATGACAGGAGTTTCTGCCCCTAAGAACGAGCTGTGAAGCCTTCTCAAAGATGAGATCCACTTCCTGTCCATTTGGCCATCTCTAGAGTGACTTTCTTCTTCCTAGGAAGTTTGAACAATTTCACCATAACTTTTTTATTGTTATTTTTATTTTTCTGTGTAGCCCAGCTGGCTTCAAGCTCATGGCAATCAGTCTATGTCAGCCTCCTAAGTGCTGGAATTACAGGACTGACACCACACCTACCTCTACTGTGATGTCTGATTTGGGTAGTCAGGACAGAAGAGTCAATGATAACTAGACCTCCAGAGTCATTCAAGGGAGCCAGTGTGTATCCTCTGACCCTACCATCCTCCAGCTGTTGCTAGGGCAACCAATATCACAAATTCTGTTGTTGCTGCCCTGTGCAGAGCTTCCTGGGGTCCTGGTATGCTTGGACTCCTCATGTGTGGGAGCTGGAGACAGTTGTAGGAATTCCCAGGCCCCAAGTATATACAACTTGGAAGTGTACAGGAGTTTGTAAGACTTGGAGCAAATTTAGGCTCATGAGGATGGAGGATGGAGGCCAATTTGAAGATGCAACATATGAGATGTTTCAGATGCTCCCTTTAGGTTCCAGCCTAGCTGACCATTGTGGTGACCAGCAAAGGGATACATCTTCAAAATACTTTTCCTGACCCAGCCCTTCATCCCGCTCTTACCTTTGGTGTTATTTTCAAAATTAAACTAAATGCACGCAGGCCTTTGCCTCCAACTGCGTTTTGGGAAAGAGCTTTGGAGACCCAGGTTAGTTAACTGGTTGAACTGATTGGCTTTCTTTAGGTTGAGTCAATGTTGCTGTAGAATGTACTACAATTCAAATGGAACTGTTTCTTGATTCATCCGTTAGAGAAAGAATGTGGCGGTTGTGGGAGGTGCCCTGAAATGGGGAATGTGGGTTCACATTTGCCAATAATTACTTTTGTGACCCAAGCTATACCATTCACCCATCAGTGCCTGATCTGCCAAACAGAGGAGATGAAGTGGATGGAGTCATCTCCAACACGCCTTCTGGTTCCCTAATTGTACGCTGGTGAAATATAAGCACCTGTGTAACTATGTACACAGTAGATGTTTCTCCCTCACTTACCCCAGGGATTGTTTGGATGGAAAATATGGCCATACTTTAACACAACTTTAGACCGGCGTGCGGATCAGTCCCCTGGAGGTCTAGATTAGAGAATGAGCTATTCAGGACCTCCAGCCAATGATGCTGCCCGAAGGAGGCAAGGCGCTTCTGTGGGAGTCAGCAAACATTACCGGGGGCTGCAGCGCGGAGATAAGAGCAGAGCAATGAGCAAGCGACTTGCAACCAGCTTTCCTGACTGCATTCCAGCGCTCACTTAGTGATTCGTCACATCCCCAACGGAGCTTGATAAATGGACAGCAAGAGCTGAGGGAGGCTTTTGCTCCCCTTTTGTCCCTTTAGGAGTTACTTGGAAACTTGGTTTAGAAAATGCTTCTATTTGGAGAAAAATAACTCAACATCTTGCAAGTGCCAGGAAGTTAAAAAAAAAAAAAAAAAAGCATCGTAACATGGATTTTTCATAAATCCCAAATCCGGGAGCATCATTCTAGAAAAAGATGGGAGGCCATGAAGGCAGCCTGAGGGCCACAGAGCATGTGGAATAGGTGGATCATAAGGCAATGATGTTGTCATGGTCACCACTCATAAGATGTTTAATATATGTAAAGTACGCTGTTGCCATTCTACACACGAAGGAAGGCGTCCCAGAGGAAAGCAATGTGTTTGACGACACACAGCTAGTTAGCAACAGAGCCTGGGGCTTTTAAAAATAGACATTTTTTATTTTAATTAAGATTTGTATTTTTGGGGCTGGGGAGATAGTAAAGTACTTCTCACACAAGCACGGGGACCTGAGTTCAGGCCCCAGCCCCCATGTCAAAAGCTAGGTGTGGTGGGGCACACTTGTAATCCTGAAGCTAAGGAGAGAGGGCGTCCTGGGGCTCGCTGGCGAGCCAGTCTAGCTTACTTGGTAAGTTCAAGGCCAAAAAAACCATGGCATCTGACATTGACCTCTGGCCTTCATGTACATGGATATACATGTGTAAACCTGTACACACACACACTATAAGATTCTTTAAATTTTTTTTTTTTTTTTACATTTATTGTGTATGTGCGTGTGCATGCGTTTGCCATGGTACATGTGTGGAGGTTGGAGGACAATCTGAAGAAGCTGTTCTCCCTTTTGGCATGTGGATTCTGGAGGTCAAACCCAGGTAGTCAGTTAGAGCAGCAAATATCTTTACCCGCTGAGCCATCTCACTGATCTATATGTAAACTTCTGTTTGTCAAGTGGAAAACAGGCATATGGTTAACAAATCTAAGTGTTCGAAAAGGCGTGTGAAACAAGTGCATCTTGTTGCCTTTAGTCTTTTGACTGAACTTCCCAATGCTTTTATTCATTTTTTTCTTTTAATCGTCACATTTTCATTTTCAAGAGTTTACTTCTTCATGCTCCCTCCTATTATTTCTTAAAGCAACCTATTATTGTTTAATGGATACAGGCTCTGACTTCCTCAAGAGTATTAACAACTGGGGTTTCTCTGTGGTACTTTTTTTTTTCCTTTTCCGTTTTGGTCTCTGTTTTTCATTAGAGGTACATAAAAATCTCTCTGATCTTTGGTGGCCTGTTTGTGTGTCACGGTCAGGAATTAAAAGGCTAATTACACACAGAGAGAGAGAGAGAGAGAGAGAGAGAGAGAGAGAGAGAGAGAGAGAGACAGACAGACAGACAGACAGACAGACAGACAGACAGACAGAGAGACAGAGAGAGAAACAGAGAGAGAGAGAGAGAGGAAGAGAGAGAGGGAAAGAGAGAGGATAACTCACTAAATAAAAGAAAGTCTAGTTAAATTTGAGTTTTGGATTAAAAAATTTCCACCTAAGTATATTTCCAAATTTTAATGGGATAAACACACACACACACACACACACACACACACACACACACACACACACCGGTTGTTTATTATGACTTTGAAGCTGACAGCTTTGGGCATGTGGTTTACAGACCCCTAACTTCAGAGTGATTGGGCTTTCACTTGAGAAAATCCAGAGTCTTGGTCTACCCCATTGAACCCTCGGTGTGAGACCTGCTTCTTCTCCCCAGTGCAGAACCCCTGTTTTCGTTCCTCAGGCTTTTCCCAGAGACACAGAAGCTGGCTCCCCGTGGTGCAGGGCTTCTTAGTGCTCTGGAACTGACTGGCGGCAATCTGCTTGTCTTAAGATTTGAGCGCCACGCCCATCTTTCCACAGCGCTTTGGGCAGCTCCGAGGGAAGGGCTGAAGAGCTGGCTGCCCCTCAGTGCTGCAATCCTCCTCAGAGAGTCCTGCCTTTGACTGCCCCAGCTGGGGCATCTGCCACGTCATTCAGCCTTTCATTCTCCACAGATGGAGACTGCTCTTGTCAGTTTAAAGACATTATGTATCATTAGCGTTCCAGGGAAGAGAGAGACAGAGGGAGAACTTTCCAGCCACAAGACTTAACGGGGATGATAGAAAGAAATTGAAATCCAGGCCAAGAATACTCTCAGCCTTTACTCCTTCCACTGTCCCATGTAATAATCCATACAGCAAAATTCAGTAATAAATACTCATGATATGGACTGCCCATTGTCTACACTAATATCCATTCTTTTCTTCTCCACTGTTAATAGAACTCCAAGGCTAGCCAGAGTAAAGTCTTCCTTCCCCAACATTCCTTGATGTTAGAAATAGCCACGAAACCAAATTTTGATTAGTGAAATGTAAGTGGAAGTATTAAGTGACAACTTCCAGAACACCTTGGAAGACGGCCTGAGTTTCCTCTTGCCTCCTTCCTTATCCCATCTTCTTATTGGCTTGAAGGTGCACAGCAGTGCTGGAACTTGAGCAATTGTCTCTGACTAAGAGGTGGAAACTGACATCATAGGAAAACAGAAGAAACCTGGGTCCATGAGGACTTCATTAGCTATCACACAAGCATCAGATTGTGGGTCTCTGCACTTCCTTTATGCAATAGAGAAATTGTTGCTTTGGGTTTTCTATTTCCTACCATTGAACCTAATTATAATGCAGTGTCAACGTACTTGACTGGAAAGAGAAAGTGGTGGAAGAGACGAAACTAGAGGATGGGTCAGTTCAGACAGAGGGTGAGGCACGGACAGGTGGGGATAGGATCCTATGTAGGAATGATGATAGGACTGCAGTATCAGGGACATGGCATTGTTTCAAAGGATAGTATGTAGTCAGGTATGGCCAAAGCAGACAGATACAATAAGGGAGAAATGAAAAATAATAATGCAAGGAAAACGGTGGGCCAGAGAAACAGCTCCATGGTTAAGGGCACACTGTTCATGCAGAAGACCTGAGTTAGGTTTCCAGCATCCATATCCTGTGGCTCACAACTGCCTGTAACTCCAGGTCCAGAGAATCTGACATCCTCTCCTGGTCTCCATGGGCACAACAATCACGTCCACAAGACCCCCCTATATATACATGCAATTAAAAAAATAAAATCTCGCCGGGCAGCGGTGGCATGCCCCTTTAATCCCAGCACTCGGGAGACAGAGCCAGGCGAATCTCTGTGAGTTCGAGACCAGCCTGGGCTACAGGGTGAGATCCAGGAGAGGCACCAAAACTACACAGAGAAACCCTGTCTCAAAAAACAAACAAATAAACAAATTTTTTTAAAAAAAAAAGAATAAAAAATATAGAGGGGGCAACAAGGAAGGATTTTGTCAGTCAAGCTAAGTTTAAGGTTTTCTTGAAAGCTGAGTGAATGGAAGTTGGGGGGTAAAAATTATTTTTTTAATTGCATGTGTATATAGGGGGGTCTTGTGGACGTGATTGTTGTGCCCATGGAGACCAGGAGAGGATGTCAGATTCAATGCAGGGAGTTAGAATGAAACATTTCAGATCTTCCTACCTGGAGGTAACCTACGTCAAGGTAATACAGACAGGAAGACAGTCTCAGTAGAGAGAACAGAGCATGGGTTATGGGACTCGTAGAGGAAGAAGGATTAGAAACCTACAGAGGATCTGGAACAGGAGAAATGTTCCCGGGTGTTGGGGAAGCAAAGAGTAGAAACCGTCAGCGAAGGACCAGTAAGCCTTTCTGTCAAGAAAGCTAGGAAAGGCCAGAAGTCTTTGGTGGCCACTGACAGAACAATTTTGGTAGAAATTGGGGCAGACTCTGCTGTTCAAAGTATAACTTGGGGAAAGGGGCAAGGAATACAGGCTTACGTTTCTAGTCACCCTTCCATCCATGAATATTGTTCATCATCACCATCAACACCATTACAGAAACAGATAATACTTGGAAACAGCTGTTGTAGGCAGCACTTAGCCTCAGACTCACACAATCCAAAGAAGGCTCATCAATCACAAGAAAGACTTCAAACTCGTCACTATAGCCCTGAATCCTTGGAGTGTATACATCACCTTAATGAACTTCACTTAGATAAGGGAACACTGATAGCAGTGCTGGAATAATATGCAACATTCAATATGGACCCAGAAATTAGTGAAAGATGGAATGTTGGTATCATTTGTTAAACAGACTAAGTTCCAATACCTACTCAAAGTACAGCGTGAGGTCTGTGGCTAGTATCGACTGCTTCAGAAGCTGCATGACGTCACTGTACTCCTTGGAGGACAAATTAGCAAAGATGTTGTGACCCTGTAATGAGAGGGTAGAAAGTCACAAAGCACACCATTACACCTGTAGTTGGTGACTGTATGTTTTTTCCCTGTATTTTAGAAAAAGATCAGGGCATGAACAAAATTTAAAGTTTAGTAAAAGTTTTCATTTTTTTTTCTAGGTTCGTTTTTGT
Organism: Peromyscus eremicus; assembly: GCF_949786415.1. NCBI lineage: Eukaryota > Metazoa > Chordata > Mammalia > Rodentia > Cricetidae > Peromyscus > Peromyscus eremicus. The sequence goes on from NC_081419.1 coordinate 54,255,542, forward strand.
TTCTATGTGTGTGTATGTATGCATGGATGTGTGGATCCATGTAAATGTATGCAGGTGCCCACTGAGACTGGAAGAGGCCATCAGATCCTCTCAAGCTGGAGATACAGGTGGTTGTGAGGTACCTGACTTGGGCGCTGGAGACAGAACTCAGGTCCCCTGAAAGAGTAGCAAGCGCTCTTAACTGTGGGCCCTTTCTCCAGCCCAAAGCTTAATAAAAGTTTTACAGATACAAACAGACATTCTGGTAAACAGCAAAGCCAGAAAGTGAGTTACTCCGGGGGGGAGGGGGGTCCACCAAAGAGCACTTTATTATCTTTTCAGTGTGGACAGGAACTTTGATAATGTGTGAATTTATGTTATTATAGATATAGAAGTACATAGTGGAGAAGTGGATCCTCAAAGAAATACTACTTCTACTAATGAAGATTTAGCGGGCATTCTAGAAACACTTGCTATGGTGACAAGTGACGTTGAGGAAGAGCAAAGGTCATTAGACTATTGTCTCTTAATGGGGGAGATTTAGACAATGGAAGCTTTGGGAGCAAATAGAGACATTTTGAGTGGTCATGAATGGCATGGCTGGGACACTACTAACCTTTAATACCTTTAATGGGAGAGGTCAGAGATGTAGCTAAACAACCTTCAATGTACAGGGGATGCCACTCAAAGATCGACCTCCCTGCTGAAGTGAGGAATCCTGAACTGTCAGGCTCCTTTGATAAAGCGTGGGCTGGTTTAAATTCCCAACACCAGGTAACCGCTCAACAGCTAGGATGAAGAAGCCATTGTCTGCGTGCAGTGGGACTCTAATGATGACTTCTACCAAGCAAAGGCTGCAATACAACTTTTCCTCCATGCTACTGGAGAGCATTCTTGTCCCTCTAGAAGAAGACTCACTTAGCACCCCATTGCTGGTTGTTAGTAAGGTGGGAAACCTTTCAGCAACGTGAAGGGCTTTACTTCACATGCTTGCTAAGTCAAGACCTCTTTTGTCTGCTTCTCTTAGCATGAAATATGAACTCAAAAGCATGTGGCCTTGGAACTGGATCAATCTGAACCTAGGACTGAGAGCCAGAAGATGGTAGGGAAGGAAAGGGGCAAACGATTTCTCAAGAATAAACTATTCTCCACGAGAGGTAAATTAATTTATCCAGGGAACCAGAATATCAATTAGCAATTTTATTTTAATCGAGTGCCAGGTGATAATCTGCTTTGCTGAACTGATTTATCTCATTGGGTGAACCCTCCCCTCCTGACTAGAGGATGTTGATTCTACCTGGGACGAGGTCCAATACTAATAGTAATTTTCAAATGCACTCTTCTAGGCCTCTAATTCAGCGATCAAGAGGACAAAGAATTCAAGGAAAGCTGGACCATGGCTTTGCACAGGGTTTTATCCTTCTATTTTGCCTGAGCATCACCTCATGGGACAGTTACAAGCAAGTATTCTGGAACCTGGGAAAAAGTACTTTACAGCTTTTGGGGAAATGGTCACCTGGGTTCAGCAGCACATCCAGCATCACCCAGGGGAAGCAAGACAGGCTTCGGAGCAAGTCTGAGTGGAAGTGTGCGTTCAGACAAGAGAACTCCCCTGCACTCGAGGTGCCGGTTATTGTGTGACAATTTAAAGGACATGGTAAATAGTACTTTGTGCTCTTGGGGAATACAAAACCAGCCGAATCAGCTTTAGCTTATAAAAGTTAGTTTGCATCAACGCATTATTGACTATGCAAGTTAAGTTTGACCCTAAAAGAGAAATGAGTCTCTCACAAATATTGTGGGAGATTAGATTTTAGGGAAACAGCCCCAGGTCTAGGGAACCAGCGAGTACGGCATGGATGGGAAACTCGGGCGTAGAGAAAGAAAGGTCTGAGGCGAACTTCTGCAGGTCCTCTGGCCTCTGTAAACTGGAAAGTGGGACAGGGGTGACATCTGCCTTCCTGATGGCAGAATGGAGTGGGGCCTGGGGTTCATGGCCTGCTGGCATTTTCAATGGTCATTGTCCCTCAGAGGAAACTGGAGTGGAGGCTGACCGATGTGTCATGTTTAGAAGACACGAACCTAAGGGAGCTGAACTGTTTATGATCCCCATGATTGCAGATGTGGCTTTCTGGGGTTAGAGGCAGGGACTCATCACATTTACCAGCAGAGAAAAGACAAGCTAAACAAAAGCACCCGTTGTCCCTACCTCCTCCCCAGCTCTAGGCTAACATGTGGCTTTCATATTGCAGAGCCATAGACGACAGGAAGTTGGTTCTGCCAGTTCCCAAGGCCCTTACTTAGGAGCTTTACTCCTAAATGAAAACAAGCACCTCAGGCAGCTGCCCTGCCCTAGCCCACATCCAGGCTCTGGAGTGGTGGGTCTCTGTTATGAGGTCGAAGGCTTTGGTGGTATTACAAAAGACATGTTTCCTCAAGATAGTCTAGAGGAAAAAAAAAAGCCCTCCATATTTAATGATGCCATTCCAGCAAAGCAGGGCCTTAATGACGATAATAATAATAATTAATGACATAGCCAGAGAGCTTACAAATAACAGGGGACAGATGATCCCTTCCCAGCCAAAAAAAAAAAAAAAAAAAAGATCTGTATGCCTTCAGAAAATTAAACAGATTCCTCCTGGCAAGTTAAAAACTCAGCTGTTGCAGCCAGAGTCAGTTAGTGGTTTCTGGTTGTCTCTGCAGAAAGAGACAAGTCAACACTCCAATGCCTTCTAAGCCTCAGCCCTGGCCTTGGGGCTGGTAGCTGTCTCTACTTTCAAAAGCAGTCCTGCCAAAAAATTCAGTTCTTTCATCTCTTATAGGCTTCTCAACTTCACTATCAAAGCTTGACTCTTACTGTTTCTACCACCTCTTTCCATGGCGTTGGGTTTCACAAAATGGGAAAGTTGGGCTGCTCTGTCATGACTCATTCCCCTTGGTAGCCTGCATCCTTCAAGGAAGATGAGATGATGCTCTGGCAATAAGCAACCTCCACCTGGTACTCCGTAAGTGATTCTGCAAAAGTCCTAGCAGAGCCAAGTGAACTAGCTCAGGAAGACTTGGAACAAGGTCTTTGACATGTGACAGGCTCACAAAAGGTGCCAGGGTCTGAGTTTAACTTAAACACGGCCTCCCACTTCTCTGGATTCGTCCATGGCCCAGCAGCGCGTGGGAATCATGTAGCTGGCCTTCTGTCTAGGGGAGAAGCGGAGCAGGTCTCACCTCACTCTGAAGGATCATCACAGCATGGTTGAAGTGGTGATGCTCTAAGGTTGCTGACGTCCCGTAGAGCTGGGCCAGTGCAGAGTCACTCCTGAAAGAGAACCGAAGGCTGAGTAGGCAGGACCCTTCACCTTGACTGTTTCCCATACCAGCTCTTCGGGTTACACTGCTTTTGGTGGTGGAGCATGAGCAAATGTATTCTAGGTAACTGCTGTGGAGTTTGCTCATCTCTTGAGCAAACTTTTCAAGAACTCTATGTGTTGGGCTGGGTGCTGCGGGTGATAAATGGTTAACAAGGTACACTCCTTGTCTTTCCGAAGTTTGTGAAGTGGCAAGAGACAAGATGTGATACCGAGCAAAAGTAAAACATGTAGCAACAGTACAGATCCCGTGTGTGTGTGTGTGTGTGTGTGTGTGTGTGTGTGTGTGTGTTACAACTTTTGCCTTTGTGATCCATGTAGGCTTCATGAACTAAACCTTACAAATCTTCTAAGTCTGTACAGAAACTTTCTCCTATCAGATGTGGCTGACTCTCCACCAGAAAAGACTTCGAGAATATTCCATAATCCTCCTTATCTACTCTACATACATTTTAACAACCTTCTCTTGGTGAGTGTCTCTTCACCCCCAAGGTCCACCTCCATATCTTAGTGTAGAAGATGAGAGAGATCTTCCTTCAGTAAATAGCCTTGGGCAATTACTTGACTTTCGGGCTCAGTTTCTTCGTCTGCCTCACTTGTTGTTTATGAGGCTACAACAGAATGCTTGAAAGTACCTGTGGTAGTGCCAAATAGGGAGTAGATAGGAGTCTATATTAATTATTAATAGATAATTAAAACACATATGGACATTTCTATTTTAAATGAACAAAATGCTCATTGATACCTGAGGGGATTCCTTTGAGTTATCTGTAAATTTCACTTACGTAAGACAGCCCATCCCTCAATGCTGGTTCAGTAAAGTATTTATTTTAGAGTATTCCAACAGTTCATCTCCAATTATTTCTTTGGAATTGGAGTTCCAGCATGTTAGGGAATCAAAGAACCATTCTAGGACTCCGTTGAGGATTCGTCCAGGTCCTGGTGTTTTTTTGCTGGCTTACTGCAGGGAGCTTGTGGGTTTTTTTTTTTTTTTTTTGGTTTTTCGAGACAGGGTTTCTCTGTGTAGCTTTGCGCCTTTCCTGGAACTCACTTGGTAGCCCAGGCTGGCCTCGAACTCACAGAGATCCACCTGGCTCTGCCTCCCGAGTGCTGGGATTAAAGGCGTGCGCCACCACCGCCCGGCGCTTGTGGGTTTTGAAAGGACAGTTTGGCTTTAACTTGCAATGATGGAGATCGACATCTTGTAGACAGTCCTGCCATTGAAAGAATAAAAGGCTGCACCTATACACAAGAAGGATTTTCATCCCAAGCTGCCTCGCACCTCTAGTGTGAGGCAACCCAAGGCCATCATCAGTTTCAGGGGTACCGAGGACCTATGATCCTTAGAGAGACTCAGAACTACTGTATACTGGGGTAGCAGCAAGGTTAGGTTGAGGAGAGCTTGTCATCAAGAGGGTTAATGAAGGAGGGAACTAGATTTTAGTCAGGTATAGGTTATTTCCTTAAGTCTCCCTAAGTTTACTGCATCATCTAATAAGTGGACAGAGCTCAGGCTAATCTTACTGGTGGGTTAACATTTAAGGTCAGTTGCCATTTGTCTTATAGAGAATGGATTTCTGTGACAGATGCACACAGCATGACTTTGACTTGGATGTTGAGCTTCTGTGTTCTTGGCACAGAGTAGGCGCTTAAAAATTACTTGCCCATGGTGCTGTGTGGAGAGATTATGGCTAAATTAGAAGGCTGACTGTAATATGTATATCAGCACATTTTATAATATTTATATATTATTCTATATATAATTTTATCACATGTATTTATATTATATTTATATACAATATATTTTATATATTTAAAATGTGTGTGCCAGATATTTAAAAATATATGTGTAATATATTTTATAATGATTATATTACTGCTAATAATAGCCACCATCAGTAAGCGCCTACCACGTACTGGGGACCACACTAACCACTTGATGCATAGCTCCATTGAGTTGTGATAACAACTATAAATCAGGTATTATTTTCTCACTTTACACCAAAAGAAACAGAGACTCAGAGAAGGTATGCAGATTTTATAAGGTCACACAGTCAGCTAGTGCCAGGTCTAGGTTCGAATCTTAATTTGTAAGCTTCTCATTACAGCGGGAGAATAAAAAGTGTAACACATATTTCTGATATTTGAGTCTCCATTTTTACAAAGCTGCTGGCCACCAATGAAAGGAGCTCTCAAAACACAATTCAGAATTCTGCTAGCACAGCTGTTAACCCAGGCTCCAACCCCCTTTCGTGCCTGTAAACCAGCTTGTTCCGGCTCTCTCTGCTCACGAGTCCTGAGAACCGAGTTGCTGGTTGGAGGAGGAACATCTAATCTCTTTTTATTCCTGTTGGTTTTCACCCCACAAGAGGTAAGCTAGCTAGACGTTCACAGGTCACTTAGCATGTTCTTCCTTCAGGATGGATAAGGGAATCTTCCTTTCGCAGGCGGAGGACCCTGTGGTGGGCACTCTGGTGATTGCTTTACTGTACATTTCTCCTCCCCTTGTTCACATGTTCAGAATTGCTGGGCTCCAGCAGGAGGGGCAGCGTCTTATGATTAGATTCTCTATTTGTCTCTTTCTGTAATTCCATCTTACATTCATTCAGTGCAGAATTCAAGTACAGAAAGTATGTAAATTTTGGAATTGAACCATACTCCTTGGTTTCAGTGCAGGAAGACACTGGAGTTCATTCATTCACCCACATATGCATGGGTACATGCACCTATCATTAATGTAGCCAACAAGCATTGATGACTATTTATTTTGTCAGGTCCCAGGCACATGAAATACAGATATGTAATTCATGGATTCTACCTTCAGGAAACTCATACTCGCCCAGATTTCTGTAGAATGCTTTCTCCGACCACTCCTGTACTAAAACTCTCAGCTTCTTGGAGGTAAGGAGCCGTCTTAGTCAGCATCCAGAGATGGAGCTGGTACTAACTTCAGTAAAGTCACTGAAGACATACTTCCGTTTCACACAGACCCCTGATTTGTACTATTGTATGTGGTTCCTACCAGTATTTCTAAGACTTTCAAACCTTGCAGCGCCAAGCTCACCAGGATTTCTGTCTGCCATGTTCTTATGTACTCACACACTGTGGATGTCCTAGGAACACCCAGAGCAAAAGCCAGTTTAAACAAAACAGAAAATAAACATGGTGGCAGAAGATAAACCCATCTGCCAGGACAAAGTTTGTCAATGAACATTGTATAGACTATTACTAATTTGAAATGCCAAAAGATATGGCAAGTTGAAGTAAAGAGGGTTCCAATGTCAAATAACTTTAAAAGTTCAAACTACTTATTGTAGGATTTCTTGGTGGCATTGATATGTAAACACATGCATTGGGGTGCCACTGGAAGGGGCATGATATGCAGCCTTATGCAGTCTTAACTAATCATAAAGCCATTTCTAAAGCGCTCACGTCTTTGATGTGAAACACTGTACGGATATATAATCCCACTTTTTAAATGAAAAAACCTTCCATCAGTCATATGAGAAGATAGACTTTAACACTGCATCTCATTTTGATTGTATATGGTAAATATATCCATCATATGAGTGACTTTGGGCACATACCCTGTAGCTGTGGAAATATGATCATATATATTAATATGTGTATGTGTGTATATACAGGGTGTATGGGAAGAGAGGGAGAGGAAGCATGATAATTCATAAATGTGGATATTCCTGATGTGTATTATTGCTTGGATCAACCCAAATGCTAAAGTCTTTGATTTTTAGACTGGCAGTACATAGAGCAGAAATGTACTGAAATGTAAAAGGGACAATTCTGTTTCTACAGATATCATTGCTTCGTGCAGACACCCAAAATCCATGCATACCAAAGTACACTTTCCTCACATCCTGGATATGCATATTCTTTGAGAAAAAGAGCTAATGGCAGTGTGCAGCCGTGGCTTCGAGGAAACTTTAAAAAGGCAAACTATGAAAGGTAATTAGGAAGCTGGGAATTGCTGGGAGGTGGTGAGGAATGGGATTAGGCTGTCAGGGCAGATTAATGTGCCCCAGTATTTCACTTCTGGGACCTGGCCGAAAGCGACAAGATGGGTTTTCATTCCCAAGAAATGAGTGTAAGAGATTATGCTAGAAATGAATAGAAGGAATCTCCTAGGAGAATAGACTACAAAGCTGTGCCGTACTGATATTTAATCATCAGGGGCAGCTGTAATAGAGAGGGGGATGAGTGGGCAATGCTGTCCCTAGAGAACAGAGAGAAAAGCAATTTCAGAGCACTGTGGTATTGGTGGCTTCTCTACCTATTGATCATTCACTGCACGCGCTCCAATACTTAAAAATTAAGGCTAAAATATGAAAATGCAAAGGTTCACTTATCAGAAAGGCTAAGAATATAAATCAAATTGTGCTCTAAAGTCACGCTTTTTTATTGTAGAGGCATTTTGCATTTTATATATTAATTTGTCCCTCGCTAAAAAGTCTCCTTTTTTTTATAGCCTATATATGACAAAAGGTAGCCTACGCTTCGCCACATAATAACTATGGCGTAGGAGTTTTGCTGGCAAATCATCTGAAAGGCTGGATTAGACCATGCAAAGCTTAAGGAAAAGGTTTGTCTGCTGCCCTTCCTCCTTCTCCCAGAATGCCTAGCACAAGGCCTTGAACACAGAAAACACTCCGCTGTTGAAGGATGAAGGCGAAGAAAAGGTTCCTGGTTTCTTCCTAGGGATTTTAAACAATGGTACACTCGCTTGGTAAACCTTATTCTAATCACTGAACAACTAACTGTGTTAAAAGTCTCTCTGACACTCACTGTCAAATGGAATCTTAACTGAGGTCAGGCTGGCATTACGTGGTGTGAATGAATACAAACGTGACTTCACTGGATAGTAGCAGGGCTGATGGGCATCTCTAAGCAGGGAAACTGGTGTGAGATGACTTGGCTTGAGCAAACCCTCTGCCATGTTAGAGCATGGAGAGCTGATGGTGAGGCTGGAGGAGACAGAGAAGTCTGGACTTAGTACTTACCCTTATTATTTACCTAAAGTTGAGGAGACAGAGAAGTCTGGACTTATTGTTTACCTTATTACTTACCTAAAGTTGAGGATTCAGAGAAGTCTGGACTTATTACTTACCTAAAGTTGTTCAGCCCCAAACAACGGACCTAAGATTTAGGGAAATTCATTTCCATTTTTGCAAGATTAAGACACTGAAAGATATGACAGCCAAGGTTCAGCTCAGTTCTACAAGCTCTACATTCGGAGTTGCTGGCTGTCAGAATATATTTTAGTTTTCTAAAGCTTATCTAGCAAGACAGCCAACAAACTGAAAGACCAATGCCAATGTCCAAGACAGATGTCATCAAACCAAGGACAACATTGCTGCAGTACTTAAAGAATGTTTTTTGCCGTCAGAGATCCCAGGTCCAATTGTCATTACACTTCATTTTGGTGGATGAATTTGGACAAGCTGTAAAATGGAGACAAAACTATCTGCAGAACATAGGGCGAGGGCTTGGTAGAGTTAAAAGACAAATGATCATTTTCCTTGTCTTGGGGACCGGTGTTTATAAGAAACAAAAATGAAGAAAATGAGCTTCATCAGGAGAAGTCCTGATTAAATGACACGGGAGCCCTGACTGGGTCATGAGAAAGGCTGAGTTGCCCTGGAAGTAGGAAAAGTAACGGGAGAGACTGGCTCGATGTCTAATTTTTTTCCACTTTTCTACATTTACATTCTCCTTTTGACTTCTCTCTGACTGTTACCTTCCTCCTCCACTCCTTTCTGGAGACTGGCCTTCCTGTTTCTCTCATCCACTTGGTATGTAGTCATCATAGCTTCTCCCAACAGCGGTCCCGAGTCTACAAGGAGCTTCAGCTCAGCTCACTACAGCTAACTGATGCAAGGTCACGGGCATGCACAGCAATATCTTATTGGTCCAGCTCTGATTAGGGGTGGACTCTTGGTCTAACCCGCTGAGGGGCTGATGTTGAGAAGAGCTTCCCCATTCAGTGTGATGCACAGACTGGCTGGGAAGGTTAGTAGTATTCTGGTACATTGGGTACATTGTGCCACTGGGCACTGTCACTCTTCAAAAGAACACAGGGAGTTCACTCCTGGTTTACAGACACAGTTCTAACCATTAGCTCTTCTCTTTGCATCATTGGTAATATGGTAGGGGGTTGGGGAGAGGGTCCTAGGGAGAAATACACTGACAGTATACATTGGTATGGAAAAGAGGAATCTTGAAAAAAATAAGGACATTCAAACAAACTTTAAATAAGGAACTGTCAAAAGGAGCACATGGCATGCCCATGAACAGGTTTCAGGCTTTTACCACAGCATTAAACCTGTACATCTTAAGGCTATGTACCACCATATGCATCTGTGAAAGGCTACATTCATTAAAAACAAATCAAGAGGGCTGGAGAGATAGCTCAGAGGCTAAGAGCACTGACTGCTCTTCCAGAGGTCCTGAGTTCAATTCCCAGCAACCACATGATAGTTCACAACCATCTGTGACAGGATCTGGTGCCCTCTTCTGGCCTGCAGTCATACATGCTGTATACATAATAAATAAATAAATCTTTTAAAAAAATCAAGAAACTTTATTGAGAAGATAGATTAAAATACAATCCATCCAGTCACTATCCATTAATTCAGCCAACATTTCCTGTGCGTTGATTATGTTCCTGGCATTGCTGAGTCACAAGTCTTAAAGAAGAGGGGATACATCTGAAAGTCAGCAATTGAAATGGAGGCAGGTGAAAAGACATTGCCAGGGTGTTATGAACTCGAGAGACGATGATGAGGGGAGTCAGCATCGGGGCAGAACCCTGAAAGTGATATGTTCAGAGGGGCTGTGGAGAAAGGGGCAGAAGGGCATTTTCTGGAGTGGGAAATAGCACAAGAGACCCCAGAAAGAGGTGAGCTAGCAGGGCTCCACTGAGAGCAAGGCTCTTCTGTATGGGATGAGTGGATGGACAAGTCTGTACTGAGCCAGAGAAATGAATGGATGGGCAAGTCGGTGCTAAGCCAGAGAAGTGAGCCAGAGTCTGATTTAAAGGAGCCTTACAGGGCTAAAGACTATGAATATCTAGAACTTGCAGGAGGCCCGAGGATGAAGCAGGAGAGTGACATGAACACCTCTGTGCACAAGAAAGGATTTTTCCAGAGTGCCAATTAGGCAGGAGGGGAGCTGGGCCTTCTGTGGAAGTATCAGGAGTTGATCCAAGAGTGCAGAGGAGGGGTTGGCTCTGCTAGGGTGCCGCTGAGGCTGCCAAGTAACTTGTGTATTCATGGGAATAGAGACAGAAAGAGGACCCAATGAAGGAGGAGATGGAGAGGACTCCGGGACTTCAAGTAGGAGGCGCTTCCAGCAGCTGGGAGGAGTATCTGTAGATAAGCGCTTGTGAATCCTGGCCCTGAGAAATGCAGCTAGAGCTCAGGATGTGTGGAGGCTCGGCAGAAGCGGAAGGGGCCACACAAGGAAAGAGGCCTTGAGGCAAACTGAGGAGGAAGGTTACATCGGTAGATAAATATCTTTTGGGAGGAAAAGATGAAGAGACATTCAGGAAGGAGGCAGTAAGAAAATACGATCCATGGAAAGCAGGGCCAAGAACAGAGGGCATGAAAAAGGGCACAACAGCTTTGGAAAGGGGGTCACTGAGGGAAGCTTTTCTAGTGAGAGGGGATTGAAATCCTGTGCAGAGGCAGGGTTAAAGGAAGCGAAGACAACCAACACAGACGCTTTTCCAAGAAGCTTGCCTAGGAAGGAAAGAAGGAAACAGATCAGTCACTAAAAAGACAAGCGGGGGTGCAGGTGGATGTTTCAGGATGGGGCAGAATTGTTCATGTTAATTAGGTGCGGAACACCCATAGACAGGGAGACGGAGATACAGGAGTGGGGGGTGGGTAGATTGGTAGAGCAAGGTCCCGGAGGAGAGAGGCAGGAAAGCTCCAGAGCAGAAGTGGAGGGATTAGCCTCAGCCATGGGAAAGACAGCATTTTCATTGAGATAGGAGGGAAAGAGGAAAGGATGCGGCGGGATAGATAAGTGTGTAGGTGGCAGGGGAGGAAATTGAGGGAGTTCTCGATTGATGGCCTCAATTTTCTCAGGGAAGTAGGAGGCAAGGTGATCCGTAGAGCGGTGTGGGGAGGCCGTGGAGCTTAGGAAAACAGAACACGAGTGGTACATAACTGCTCGGAGCAATGCAGGCTGAGCTGGTGGAGTATGCAGAAAGACAGACCGACATGGAGTCCTGAGCATGCAGCCGAGTTGAGAGGGTGTCTGTCTGCTGTGTCTCCAGTTTGCACAACTGTGATATTTTCTCCCGGGGCTGTGCCAAGTCTAGGCAGGGTAGCAAGACATTGAATTGTAAGACCGAAGCAAGGCTGCATTTTTACAGACTGGATGTGACAGAAGTTTAAGAGGGTCAAGGGATTCTGGGTATTGAGGAGAGACACTTCAAGTGGGGAGCTAGAGGGTGAAGGATGGAGGGAAGGGCACAGGATCAAAGCGGTTTGCTAGACCAGATCAAGACGTCAAGGTCTGGCTCCGGGGACGGAAAGCAGCGACAAGCTGAGAGAAGAAGCAGTGGACACACAATGGGCCGTCGGAGTTTCAGTGAGCAGAGCTCTACCTGTTCTGAGAACTGTGAAATCTGCCCCACTTCTCTATAGAAGCTCTTCTTCCTGTGCCCTCCCAATCCAAAACATTTCTCCAGGGCCTCTGACCATCTTAGCAGACAGCTAGTTCAAAGAACATTAAAACTTGACCTCACTGCGAGAGTCCCGACACCTGGAATTTAACATGTGTAAGTTCTGTGTCCCTTGCCACAATGTGAGCCACCAAGCAGTAGCTTTCTTGACCAGTACAACTTATTTGGGAACAGATTGGTCTATCCACGTGACTTACGTGCAGGGCAGACAGTGGCTTACCCATCCCTATGTTTATGCGACTCCTTTGTCTGTTTCCTGTCTTTCATTGGGAATAGGGATGGGAAGGGCAAAACACTCTTTGGTTCATTAATCTTCCTGAGCCTGTTTTTATTCTAATCACCTCAAAACCAGATTTGAGAGTAGCAGGTCCAAGCAGCCTGTCATGCCACAGAGGCAAATAGGCTGAGAGGAAAAGAATAGGGCTTTGCAAACCCGAGCTGTGCTCTCTGACTGAGGTCAGCAGAGGCAGGGCAAATCAACAAGCATGCCGTGAAGGGCGAATTTGCAATTAAAAGAAGAATAGGGAATTATAAAGATGGATGGGCCCCATGACATGCATGCCCAAGCCTGCATGGCCTTGGCCTCTGATGCCAGAAATTAATGCTTTACTCTTTAGCACTCGTCACCTTTGGCTCTGAACAGAAAGGCAAATGCATTAAAATCACGACAATTAGAACACTTACTTAGCTTGGAAGGCGTTGTTGGTTCCTCTGTGGTCGAGGTCATGACACAGGCATCCCACAATCACCGCTAAAATCTCCACCTCGGTCAGAATCTCTTGAAACCCAGCAGTCTGGGAAGAAGGGGGCAATGGCAAGTCAGTGCCAGGGGCAGGGAAGCTGGGGAAACTCAGTCAGCTGAGCAGCCATCAGCTGGTTTCAGGCCCACACCATTTAAGGAAATGATTAACCGTCACCCTCTTCGATGACAGGATGTTGAGTGGTCATTTGCTTAGCCTAAGGTCCCCATAGTGAGGGATTCACTTGCTGTCACGTCAAGACAAAGCTCTGTCAGCTTCATTCCTTTCTGTAGAGAGGAGGTTGTGTTCTCCACTCCGACAGTTTGGGAAAGACCCAGGGTAAAGTGTGCTTTGCTATTGCACACAGTACGATAAGCATTGCACTTGGAAGTAGGGGGAGATGAAGGGACCCTCAAAACTGGAAAACTCTGGCCCCTGGCTGCCACTCAAATGAGATTCAGCAAACACAACCAAACCTTTCTTTATAGTAAGTGGAGGAACAGAGAAATACTCAGATTGGTGCATGATGACGTTCTAGAATTATCTTACAAGTCTCTTAATCTGTATTGAGTCAGCAGACAGACTTGAAAGCATACAGGTAAATCCTAGAAACTGGGGGTTGGCAGAGGAATCGACAGCCAGGACTTCGAGTCAAGAGAAGAGTACATGATTTCCTGGTCTTTGTTTCTGACCCCAGGAGCTGTGTGAAGTGTGTGGCTGGGGTGTACTTCCTCCTGGAGGCGATTGGATATCATTATGGGCGCGAGAACAGCACCCGTTCTCTGGTTCCAGCTGGCCCTTTCACTAGTTTGGAGGAGGAAATGCACTTTCGGGAGAAAGATCTGTGCGCCCTCTCCATCCGAGGCCTTATGCCCCTCCCCCATCACAGTCTAAGTCTCCGGTTCCATTACTTATTAAATTCTTTATCAGAGGGTAGGAAGAGGGGAGTCAGCTTGAAATTACTTTTCAGGTATGTTTCTCCTCCATGGATCTCGGATTACAGGCTAATACCTATAAGACTCTTTTGGGGCAATGAAGACTTTGTTCTTTAATTAGTTGTGGTTTTAATAGAGGAAGAACTGAGTGATGGATTCCTGGATTGACAATTTTATTTCTCAGAACTGATTTGGCTCCTTGGCTAGATTTGGAAACACATATGACATCACTTACACAACACGTGGGGATGTTAATAAATTGTCTGGGCTGTGGAGTACTTGTGAAAGCTTGTGGGCACCCTTCATTTTAAAACCTGTTGGAGAGTAGTTTTTGTTTATTTTATTACCGGCAATCGTTTTCTGAAACCATACTAAGAAACCTAACGCCAAAACTCTGTAGTCCCTCATTGTTCATATTTCCTGATTCCCAAAGGCAACCAAATTCATTTGTTAACTAAGTTGGTGACATTTTTACCATATTGCTACACAATATACATACGTTTTTGCACTTGATAATTCACCAAATACTTACACAGTTTTGTTACCATATGTTACTATGTTACTATAAATTCTCCTAAGAGTTTTCAACTGCTCAACCTACTTAGTATTTTTACTAGTCTTATGAGGTAATAGCTATTATTATCCCCAGTTACAGATGGGGAAATTGCTCCATCCTGTGCCTAAAGGCTCACAATTAATGCAGGGAAGAGGAGAGCACACTCCTACATCCCTCCCCCCCAAGTGTGCCTTGAAACATTGATGGTGTAGTGGCAGATGAGAGGTAATGGTCCCCAACACTTCCCCTCCATTCCCAACGTAACCTATGCCCAGAACTTTCCTCATGATCACCCTAGAAATGCTACCCACTGCCCAGCCAACAAGTACACAATGACTGTTTTCTTAAATACTTTGATTTCCTGGAGTTCAGATTTCTTTGAAACAGCTACGCCTTTCCATATCCTACATGACTTTATGAAATGTCTGTTAATTTTGAAGAGAATCAAACATCTCACACTTCCTATATGATGGTTTTGTGTTATGGAGGTAACCAGGTCTGGTTTGTTCCCTCTCAGGGCTTCTGCTTTTCCCTCCTGGGATGGCCTCTTAGGTCTGCATCCTTTGCCTTTCCTCGATTTCTGCCCCACTTTTCAGGAACACATCTGTCAGCCTTCATGAGAAAGTGTGTCCATTTCTTGGGGACCCAGTTGTTCGAAGGCGCTGCCTGACAGGGACGGGGGTGGGGGGGGACTTTATTCTGTTTTCACACTCAACTGTTAGTTTGCCTATCAATTCTGGGGGGAAATAATTTCTCTCAGAACTCTAAAAGACTAGCTACCTTATGGTCTGGTTTGTAAAGTTGCTTTTGGGAAGAATATGCCATTCTTATTCCTAATATTTCCTGTGTTCGTTTGCTTCTGAATCTCCTTTTCATTCATGGTATTTGGTAATTTCAGAAAGATATGATTAGTTCAGGGTTTTCTTCTCATTCTGTTTACATTGTAAATCTATTCTGTAGGTTCTATTTCTCCAGCACAGGGTTCCTCAAATCTTTTTGTTGTTTCTCTTCATTCTATTTTTATTATGTTTATTTGTTTATTTAACTTTTGCATGCGTGTACATGTATGGGTGTGCCGTGGGTGAACATGGTGGTCACTCTTAGGAGTCTGTTCTCTTTTCCTGCCACGTGGACACAGTGGACTGAACTCAAGTTTTCAGGCTTGGCCACAAATGCCCTTCCTTGCTGAGCCGTCTCTCTGGCCCTTCAATATTTTTTCCTATCCTATATGAGTGGAACTCCAATAGGTTGAGTATCAGTTCTACTATTTTTTTAAGATCTCTTTTCTTCCATTTCCTGTACAGACTATTCTTTCTTTCTAGGAGTTTTAAATGTATAAGCTAAGCATTTTTTCCTGCTCCTTTTATAATCCCACCTGTTCTTCTCCCACAGATGTCTTAACTCTTTTCCTACCCTGCTGAAGAAACTAATAACATTTCTGATGTTTTCTTCCGCTCCTTTGAATTTCCTGCATCCTCTGAGCCCTTTCTTTCTTTGTGTTCTCTCAAATGTCTTTTGATGACTGTGCACACGTGGAAATGCAGGGATCTGAGGCTCACCCTGAACCAGGGTGAGTGTGAGGGGCCTGCTGGTTGCTAGGCCTTACCATAGGGTCACCAAATGTCTGGCTGATCTTTCGCTGGAGCTCCCCAAACACTAGATCTAAACCCACGTCTCTGGACTCTCCCGTCTGTTGCCTAGAACAACAATGTAAACACGGAACAAAAAGGAGCTGAGGGGTCACACCCAGGAGGCTGCAGGCTTTCAGGATTCTCTACCCTCTGCATATCTTGTCCTCTTGCTGGCATCCTCAACAATGGTGCTTTTTTATCTCCTGCAAATACTCTGGTTCCTGAACAGGTTGCAGTAAGAGCAAATCTTCAACTATGTAGAGGGGGACTCACCATTTCATCATCATCCCACCACTGTATCCTATTTTGTGACCTCGGAAGTCTCTAGTTCCCAAGCCTTGGCAGGTCTGGGGAAATTGTTCTCATGTACGTCCCTTCTCCTGCCACCTCTGCCCTGAAGGCAGAGGGCTGGACCTTGTTCTTTATTGATGAGTCATAAACTATCCTTCTCTCTCTATTTTCTACTTCTGTCGCTGGGAGTTTTCACACAGCAACCTTTTATTTTCCCCTTCTCTTGAAATTCGGTACCTGGCTCTAAAATTATTTATATCACAGATACTTTTGAGAATTTAATGAGAGACGTGAACTCTCTTTCTATAAAATCTTTTGATTTCATATGACTCCAAGGCTCTGCAGCTCGTCACTGGACCCTTAGAATAAAGAATCCCGGAGGTTCGGCATCTACAAGGCCGCACCAGGCGTATTTACCTCTCCGACTGTGGTACCTGAGTTAGTGAAGCGACACCTAGCTCTTGACTGTGATTTAAAGCTGCCTAGTAAATGGTTTCTGAGAATCATCAGGCCTGAAAAGTGTCCACCTGCCACTAAGTTTCTATTTGCTCCTCCCCACCCTCATCCATCTTCCTTCCCTCGCATCCATTCAGACCTACATTTACCCATATTGAGTAGAAACAGTCAGCTGCCTGCTGAAGATAATATACTTTCAAAAAGAAAACAGAGAGGCAGGGGAAGCATGTCTTGATGTATTTATTTCTCGACTCTCGCTTATTATTTTATTTTCAAATAAAATTATGTCCCTCCTCAATAATTATGACTTCTCTTGACTTTTGTGTTAATATGTCTTCTTGCTTGCACTCTCTCATGGTGTGTATCAGAAATACGAGCAATAAATACAATGTCTAAGTGGAGAGACAATCAGGTGCATATATCTAATCCTCAAGTCACCTGTTAAGGAAGGCCGTGTTATCATCCTTTGACCCGGCCTCCAGTGGCAGCCTTTCGAGGGGCTGACATGTTTTCTGGGACAATTCTTTCCCTACCTCCTACAGCATACAACACTGAGGACTTTGACGTACCCAAATCAGTAAGATTCCTTCTCAGGTGCCGCTAGGCCACCAGTGAGTTTCTGTCGGTAGCCAACGTAAGGATCTAAGGCCGTTAGGGCGTGTCTCCATTGTGAAGCTGAGTCTGTGTAGCTGTGAATTCAGGACTATCACAAAGAAAGTGGCTGTCACAGTGGGTCTGTTGAATCGGAACAGTTGCAAAATACAACAGATGTAGTATCAGCCCTAGGTGCTGCTGGAGAGGAGTTTTTCATTGAACGGCTGCTACTAGGCACTTGCTATGTAGCAAGCAATTGGTATGTTTGAGAAAATAGGCTTGGGGAAATACTAACAATGACTAATGCAGTCATAGTGCTCAGTGTATGCCAAGAACTCTTCTAAATATGCCAGTTTCATGAACCCTTACGAGAACCCTCTAGGTAGATACTATTCTTATCTTCCTAATAGAAGTGCCAGGTAACATAGCTGAAGTAGCAGAGGTGGGATTAGAACCCAGACAACCTGGCTCGTGAACCACCTCTACTGTGAGAGGACAGGGACAGATGTGCAGGTTTTAAGTGCCGTGGACAGGTAGTAGGGCTCTACAGAATCACTTGACATGTACTTTATCCACGAAGGGCACTGTTCTTGAGCGGTACCAGCTGGTGCTGCAAAGCCATTTGACATTTTCAGTCTAAACTTGCCTCTGTTGCCCCCAGATCAACCCGATAGCACACATCATTTTGCAAAGGAGACTTGATAGGAAACAAAGATCTGACAGCAGATATGAAACAGCCCACTTGTATAAAATGTCTACTATATGCACAGGAGAAAGCCTACTGGATATCATCAGAAAGTCAGTAGTCAAATTACAAAAACTTTTCTTTGTGTCAAAAAATCCACAAAGAACATTTATTCATTAAAATTTATATATCCTGTATATTTTCAGACTTTTTTTTTTAAGAAAAAGAAAATTTTATTTGTACTTTCAAAGGTTTTGGGTACAATCATTTTGTTTTTTAAAAATGTTTTAATAGAAAATAATAAAGAAATAGCTTATATTGAATTTTAAAATGCAGATATTTTTGTAACCAAACTATTCTTGGTCTGAATTAAATAGTGACATTCTGAAAAGTGTCCTTAGCAAATTTAGTGTTTGCACCAGCCCCAGCCAAGGGAGAGTGCCGTAGAGATCATGGTCTTAGTTTTTGCCCTCCCGGGTTGCACGTACAGCACAGTCATGTCGAGAGCCTGGCCACCGGACAACTGCCTCTGTGGAGATCCTGCATCGTGGAGGAGCGCAATAGTGGAAATGACCGGCCATCTTTGCTTCGCTTTTGGAGACAGCACATCATGCCTTTCAAATCTTGTCCTGTTTGCATCCCGGAAGGTGCCCAGTCACATGGAGTCTTCAATCCCTGTCTCAGTTCGGCACTTTCTCCTTCTCTCATGGACAAGGAAAGCAGACAGTCCCACCTAGACCAGTCCAAGGGGTTTGAGAGGCAGGAAGTTCTGCTCTCCATATCCCCGCTCCTTGGCACATATTCTAACAGATACTTAGAGGCTTGAGTTCGCAAGTCCTG
Source organism: Peromyscus eremicus (assembly GCF_949786415.1). Classification (NCBI taxonomy): domain Eukaryota; kingdom Metazoa; phylum Chordata; class Mammalia; order Rodentia; family Cricetidae; genus Peromyscus; species Peromyscus eremicus. Next base: position 54,274,318 of record NC_081419.1, read on the forward strand.
TGAGTGGGAGCAGCGAGGGAGCGCTTAGCAAGAAGCTGGTAGCTTCTCTTGGGTTTTAATTCTAGTACCCAGAAGGCTGACAGTCGCTATCCCAAGCCTTCCTTTGGTTCGTTGTTACATTTACTTTAGCCCAAGCCACTTGGAAGGCTTCTTTGTAAATACCCTTTATAAGGTGCTCATGTCTTCTAAACCGATGTCCCAAGCTGCCCAGTGGATGTTGGCCCAGATCTGCTAGGGCACCTCTAATGTGAGGAATCTATCTGTAAGGGAGACTTCCCAACAGCATCCCATGGCTCTGCAGGAAGGGTGCCTTCAGTGACACCTCCAGTCATATTTCAGTCATGGGTGGGGCACAGTGGTGAAAAATTGTTCAGGACCACGTTTGGGTTCTGCCTGCATTTGCTGCAAGCCCTACAAGCTACTGGCTGGGATTCTTGTCTTGCTTGCTTCATGAGGCAATGGCCACCTCTTAGTACAGGCCCTAAGGGCAAGCGGGTGAGTGTCAAGCTGTTTGATATGCTAAAGTCCGTGACTTCAGGCAGAGGATTTTCTCAAGCTTTACAGTAGCAGTGACTTCTCTTGGTAACCAGCAGGGTTTCTGAGTAGGCTTGGCGGCTGTCTGCTATAGCTGGCCTGCCTTTTAAACAGTAGGTCCTTCTTTGGCAGCCAGAGATTGCGTGGAATGAAAACACCAAGAGTGGAAGAACAGCCGTCGCCCACAGTCCTCAAAGGAAGGGAAGAGGCCAAACAATCTCACCGACGGTCAGTGGCCAGACCCCTTTGGTGTCAACAGCGTTGACTGCTGGGCTGAAAAAGAGGCATATCAGCCTGTCTTGAGACCAGATGTTTCCACAGCAGTTAGGGGCCCGCCGCCGCCGCCGCCGCCAGCACTGACACACCACCCACTCCATTATCCCAGCACAGGGATCCTATGCTGGTTGCCTTCGTGGTCCAAGGGAGTGGGATAGTTTTTGATCGCATTTGCTTTTCTTCTGAAGATGAACATGGTCAAGTAATTACTTGGCAAGAATAAAATATTGATTTAAGCACACAGTGACTCTCCTTGCCAAACTCAGTCCTAGTGGACTTTACAGTCTATTCCGGAATGACTTTCTTCTACATCTGGGAATTTCAAAACATACTTAGTACCAGATGCTACACCCCAAGGCATGTTTGGGGCAAATGGTGATTGTTGCCTTCAAATAGTGTTGCAAATGCTTGTCCAGGCAAGTGTCAGAAAGGAGAAGTACCAAAACCCAGTGATGTGCCTTATAAAATTCTCACATGGAGTAGATGTTTAGTGCATAAATGAAAAAATTTTACGTTGATTTTATCGATTATATTTAGTTTTTTTTCCCACCACTTCTAAGACTTAATGTTTAACTTATCACTATACTTATGACTATACTAGAAAAATATTTTGGAACTATAAAAACATTAAAAATAGAAGACTATAACGAATGCCATGCACACATTGCCTAGCTTCAGTGGAATCTGTGTTTTGTAGTCTTTCTCCATCTGTACATTCAATTACCTTGTTTAGTCCATTTGCAAGAATGTTTCAACACAAATATCTGGCATCAGTCAACATGCTTTTTTTTAAGACAAGGTTTTGCTATGTATCCCTAGACTGGCCTTGAACTCACAGCAATCCTCCTGCCTCAGCCTCCCCTAATGCTGTAATCACGTATGTGGGCTGGCAATGCTCTTTCTTCCATTCGCAGGAAGTCCTGATATGGTCATGCAAAAATCAGTCCACATAGTTCTTTTTTTTGATAAAACATGCAGAAAGAGGGAGAGAATGGTACAAGGAAAATCCCTAAGTACCACAGTGGCACATAAACCCTGTCTCGGAAAAAACAAAACAAAACAAAAACAAACAAACAAAAAAGAATAATGCATCAGTTAAAGGGGAAAACTCAAGGACACTGAGGCTTCTCCTTGGATTTGGATACACAATAAACAGAGCTGTCTTTTTCACATCTACTACACGCGTTTTACAAAGAAGCAAAGGGAGAGGACTGTTGGATTCCCAAAGCCTGATCTTTTAACACTAAGAATGTGTGTCTTTAGATTTCAGCGGTCTTGTTCAGAAATACAGTTTGTGTTTTATTTATGATAAATTCCGAGTGAGCCAACATAGTATCACAGGTTTGTGAGCACAGAGAGATCACTTGGTGCATATTAATTGTGTGAAAAGCCAGGTCTCTCAAAGCTCCCAACAGACTCAGCTGATAGATTTCAAGACCAGGGGGACTCTCCAAAGCTTGCTCCAAATTTTATTTTCCATCATTGAATCAGGATTAAATATGAGACCCATGAAAATTGAAAAGTTTTTAAAGCCCCTAACTTAACACCCTTAGGTGCCAGGTTTCAGTCCCAAGAAAGTGCCACTAGTATGTCAAACAGTGCGGAAAATGGAAGCTGTGATAAATGACGGTGCCTCGGCTGCTGGGTCTCTCTGACCTGAAGGATTTGGCTGGCGTCATAAAACACAAATCGACAGATTAAGCAGTTTACCAACACCATAAAAAACTCAAGAATAAACTCACTTAAAAAAAAAAAAGAAAAAGAAAAAGTATTGTAACCAGACAATTCCAAGCCCCAGACTGCATACATTTCCTTACAAGCCGGTGTCCATGAGCCAGGGCTTACAGTTTGGGGCTAACGTCGGACACGATTATGTCCGTACACTTTTACAATTTACATGTCCTGAGAAAAACACCCAGTGCAGGCTGATGGTGCAGGAGAATTTATTTTCACTAGAAAGGGAATGACTCATAACTCATGAATGGCAGTGCTTAAAATGAGTTATGGAGGTGATTCTCCTGTGAGAGGAAATGGATTGGACGATCCTTCTGCTCTATTGTATGTTTGGCTACCAGCACACCAGGTTCTTAATTATGTGTGGACTTGCTTTTTGTCTTTTATAAAATAAATGTGAATAAAGAGAACGTTAGCTAGAAGCATGGAAGGCCTAATTGGGGCTCTGGAATGCAGGTGGGGAGAATAAAAATAAAAGCTTTTTCACATGGCTAAAGAGCAGGGGTCTTAAATGCAACTGAACCACTGCGTCCAACTGGTCAATTCCATTGACAATTTATAGTGCCCATAGCTGATGTTCTGCAGAAATATGAAGCTCCACTCCTTCCCTAAATACAAAAATTACCATACATTTATTTTACTTCTACATGAAAATTTAAGTGTTTTTAACATGCAAATTTCATTATACTAGTACCGCAATAGCTATATAACATATAGCAATTATGTTAAGGTAAGTGTAACTACTTATACTGGCAAAGTGGTGCCAGGGAAAATCCTATTTGGAGATCTCAAGCGTGATTATCATTTACTTTAGTACAGCCGGTCACAGAACAGAACATCAAGAACTTATTGTACCCTGCAATGTCAGAATCGGCAAAGGCATATGATTCTGTCATGATGAGGACTGTGGTTACTGAAATGTTTTATTTAACAACTGGATGGCCTGTTCTTCCCAAGGGGGAAGCAAAGAGTTCTAATTGCGCTCCTGAGATTCCTGTTGGAAGAAATTTTTGACTTCAGAGATCAAGGACTTATCTGATAACGGCAGTCAGCAGATGAGAGGAAACTCTCCAGCTTGAGAACAGGACAAATTTCCCCCTACATGTTCCTCCTGCGCTCCAGTTTGAATTATCAACAAAATGGTGTGGCTGGCCCCCCAAATAACCTTGTTGACAACACAAAGATGGACTGAAGCACATCACCTCCACACTAAAGATTTAAGATTTCCCGGTAAATGTCAGGAGGTGTCAACGTGTGTGCTGTGACACTCGGTTATTATTAGTGTTTAACTGCGGCTCCCCACCAGCGCCATGCCGCCAGTACCACCATAAATTTTAATGTGATCACATGCTCTTTCTCCTTCATATCCAGTGAATTCTGCAAGATCATAATATCCTATATGAACCCTAGCTGAACCTTAGCGTGATTCGATGAGAGCAAGGTTCTGAGCGATGAGAATTGTTCGTCATCTTATAGTGCTTAAAAACAAAACAAAAACCCAAAATCTGGACACTGGGCAGCACAGTTCTTTAAATAATATTGTCCTAAACTAAATTCATTCAATTCAATTAGTCTTTATTGAGACCCTCCAAGAAGCAAGGCAATGCCTGAAGTGCTAATGAGTCTGTTTCTAGGACAGTAAAGAATCCTGACTCTGAGGAAACCTTCCTTTCCCCCTTGGAAAATCTGTCAGAGAGCACATATCATTTATAACCCCCCACCCTCAAAAGTATCCCTGTAACTTAGACATCAAGACATGCCTGGAGTTTACAGAATACAAGCTAAAATGGTCCATTCCCTCACCTGGTTTACACTGTGGATGCAGGGGAGACACGGCCATCCTCTTTTATTACACATGTGCATAGTGGGATTGTATTTCCTTCTACTTACATAAATAAGGAGAATTTGTATAGGTATCATGGATGTATAGGTTTTTATTCTCCGTTTTATTCATAGATGATGACAGCGTTACCTAGTCATAAATTACATTTATTAGAGGAAGCCAAAACTCAGTGAATTTTAACTATATAGGATCTCTTGAAAACAAAAGATAACCTTGAAGCTTTGATTCCACAATTTTTTATATTTCCAGCCAGGGGCATGGAACAAATAAGTAAGTGACCAGTGGGGTTCCAGGTGAACTAAATGTCCATCAAAATCCATACCAAATTGCTTGTCCCATAAAGTTCTCCTTTGTTTCTTTCAATTTCTAATGAGCTAAAATGATTTGGTTTCCTAAACACGAGCCTGGAGGCTTCTGCAAAACCATTCTGAGTCAATAATCTTATTTTCTCTGTGAGATACAGGCTAGGAAATTGGTGTATATATTCATAATTTGAGTGTCCTGTCATTTGTGGACCAAAATCTGCTCAGCAGTGACGCATAGCTATGCACCTTCCCATTTTTGCAGACAATGGGTTTAGGAAAATGCACAACCAGGTTTCAAGTCCCAGGGAGAAGGCAAGATTGATTACTCATGCTAACGCACGGTGGGTCAGGAGGCAGTTACAAAACAGGCCGTCCTCACAGAAGACTGCGACCAACCAGCTTCGCTGGTGAGTATTCTAAGGAAAACCTTCATTTTGCACTGGGCTGTGTGCCTTAGTGTCTCTCGTACCAGAAAAAAGGAAACACTTTCAGGGAGGGTTGGTCAAGGTTTAAGCCCCCCACCCCCGCCCCAACACACACACCTCTGTTTTCCAGAGATTGGCTGGGAAACTTTGCCTTGGAGCGCCATCTAGAGAAAATTTCTGTATACACAGGGCATTCTCTTTTGGCTTTGTGATCCAGACTGAACCAGATGATTGGGCTAGTCAAAAAATTTCCTTCCTTCCTTCCTTCCTTCCTTCCTTCCTTCCTTCCTTCCTTCCTCCCTCCCTCCCTCCCTCCCTCCCTCCCTCCCTCCCTCCCTCCCTCCCTTCTTTCCTTCCTTCCTCCCTCCCTCCCTCCCTTCCTCCCTCCCTCCCTCCCTTCCTCCCTCCCTCCCTTCCTCCCACCTCCCATTTTTGGCAGAGGTAACCCCAGCAATTGAGGAGCAGAGGCTAGGGGATCAGAAGCTCAGCATAAAGCAAACAGAAACCAGGGAAGTGAAAAGCGACAGGAGGGTGGTGGTGGAGAGGGCGCCCTGGAGACGGAGATAGTAGAACACAGATGCTATGTAGGCAGGGATAGGGAAATGGGGGGTTTAACTGGGAAGAGAGGGAGGAGAGAAATACAGAGGGAGAGGAGGGAAGGAGGGATAAATAACATTAAGGATGTTTGAAAAAGTCATAGGGAAACATTATTTTTATGCTTACTTAAAATAACCACACATACGTGTGTGTGTGTGTGTGTGTGTGTGTGTGTGTGTGTGTGTGTGCATACATACTCAGTTTAAATGCAGTTATGCTACTTGGAGCAATAGTGCTCTTTCAGGGGCATTAGATAGACTCAAAGAAAACCCCCAGTACCACCAGGCGGGGGAAACTTCCTCTCCAGTTGTTGGCCGGGGCGGGGGGGTCGAAGAGACTACCCATACTATATAGCCTATTGGCATTGCTCTTGGTTGCCTCCCAGAACTTGTAGGTGGGACCTGCTGCTGAAGACACTACTTACGTCTGACACAGTGCTTGGAGGACTCCAGCTAGAACTGACCAGGAAGCCTGCACCTTGGAAACTAGCTCTCGGAGTGTCCGAAAGTGCCACGCAAGTTGCCAAAGCAAAGCCACCAATCGACAGTCCCACCTAGCTGTTAAGCCTCCCAACCACACAATGGCCAGAATGTGCCAAAACATCCCCTAGGGTGTGGTAGTGGCACTGATATCTTGGAGGTAACCAACAGCTGTCCACTTGGATTTCTGTCCTGCTCAGGATGAGGGCATTCAGGTTTGGTACTGGAAACCTAGCCAGCTGCTCATGGCTGGTGGGGTCATGGACCCTGTCGGAGAACCTAGTATGGCTACTTTCCCAAACCAATATAACTCCTAACTGTATTCTAAATACGTGCGTGTTCTTATCCCCATAGGTATAGCTCTCACTCCCCATCGAGGAAGCTTCTTCTTTGCAGCAGATGAAGATTATTAGATGAAGATTATTACAAGAATCCACAGCTGGTCCACATGAAAACAACAGACCATGGGGTGCCCAACCACAATTAATACATCTACAACACAACTCCTCCGCCTAAGGCTCAGGGAACATCTCGGAAGAGGGTGCAGGAAGATTGTAAGAGCCAGAGAACCAAGATGTCTACTCTGAGATTGTGTCTTGTATATATGACAGGGAGGCCACACCCATGAAATGTCAACAATATGGCTGCCTAAACAAGATCTACATAATGACAACACCCGTTGAGATGTTAGTATCGATGGGGAAATCTCACAAGGCTCCACCCCTAGATGAAGAGCTACAGGCAATTGGTGGCTTCTGAAGAGAGGGAGAGTCAGTCTTCTCCAGGGATGAGCTCCTGATAGATTATCCAACCCCAGCTGGTCAGCCCCAAACATATACACATAGCAACAACATCAGATGGACCCAGCAAAGTGATATATAATTGTAATTGATTGCGTAATTATCATTATGCAACTAAAGAGGAGGTCATGAATTGGAAAGGGAGTAGGGGGCAAGGGAAGTGTTAGAGGGTGACAAGGAGGCGTGGAAATTATGTAAATACAGTGTTCCTGTATGAAATTCACACAAAAAAATTAAGTAAAAAAAGATGCCAGGTTGGGAGGGGTGGAGAGTACATCTGATAGAAGTTAGAAGGGGGAGTGAGGAGAAGGGGATATGTTCAAAATATGTTGTATCTATGATTGAAAATTCTCAAAAATAATAAAAACATTATGTTTTAAAAAAGAAGTTCAAGAGCATTGTCAGCTACATAGTTAGTTTAAGGCCAGCCTGGGCTACATGAGACCTTGTCTCAAAAAAAAAAAAATCCAGATTAACAGAAAGGTTCAGTTTGGGTTCTAACTTGTCCCACAGAAATAAAATATGTGGTCCCTTAAATGGAAACAGAGTGTAAAAGGGAAACTGTGGAAGACCTCAGCAGACTTCAGGGGTGGGTGCAGCTCTGGTGTCCACACAGACATAATGTGGGTGCCCTTCTGCCCCAGGAGATCATATGTCAGAAACTAGATTTGTTTCAAACTTTGTTTTCATACATCCAACAAAATCTTTGCCACCTCCAGAATTATTTTCTTGATTCAAAAAATTCTGCTTAACCAGATTTCCAAGATTCAGCTGGAGAAGACCCTTGTGTGAGGAAAACAAAGGCTGGCGCTTCAGCCCGCTGTAATCCTTCACTAAGTTCAGGGAAATGTAGGAGCAGAAAGTAATGACTCTTCCAGATGCCACCACACAGTTCTGTGTGCGGGAGACTAAAATAATATCCACTGACATCTTCTTTCCAAACACTCCTTTCTGCACTGCGCCACCTCCCGCCCGTCTCCCTCGGAGAACTTCAACAGTGAGGGCTTCTATTTTTGCAGCAGCATGAACACAAAAACAGAACCCAGACTTTTTCTAACAGAGACCCTCTTCAAGTTGCTGAGCAAACAAAAGCACCCTTAAAACACTCTGACAGGATGACGCCCCCAACTACGGGGGGTGGGGCATGGCTGGAAAGCGCTACTTTTCTTACACTCCTTAGAAGCATCAAGACTGTTGGTACTACAAAAACGTTCAGTGATGAAAGCTCAATATTCGTTCCTTTTCCCACCTGTGGGTGCACCATGACCCCACCACTGCTACCAGAAGTCTGTTTCCCCAGAGGTTTGTTACAAAAGACCACCTCTGTCCTTGATATCTACAACTCACGGTGTCATGAACATTTCTATTTCCTTTCTCTGAACAATACTTCTGCTTGCTTATTTTGGCCATTCCACAAATCCACAGGTTTCCCAAGATAACTAGTTAATAAGTCATTGCTTTCTGTGAACCAGACTTGTGAGCTTTCCACACAGAAACTATTTGTCTACTGAGCTCTATTAAAGTTGAGCAAGACGAAGGTGTCTTTGTTTCCAAGCAATGTTGTCCACTGAGCAAGCAAGCCTCACGAGTGAAAGCATTTTCCCTCCGTAAGTAACTTCTTGGCTCTGATGGTGTACACAGTAGAAGGCAGAACCTTCTGGCTTTCCCAGTCAGTCTGCCTCATCCTTAAGCAGAGGCAGACCCACATGAGTTCCAAAGCAGAAAGTGAAGACCTTTTAATCTCATTTAATGCACACTTGAGTTAAAGCCAGTCCAACATACGCTGTTGAGAGTTGACTGAGTGTGTGACAGAGCACAGGTGTGCTGGGATGCAGAGGCACATGGGAACAGACATGTGAATGTTGCAGAAGAAGCAAGGAATTGTCTCTTTCCTCAGGTGGCTTAGCAGAGAATGAGAGACGGGGAACTTAAGACACACTGTAGAAACAGCTGTCCTACACTGGCACTATGGAGGAGGAAGTAATTATGGATGCTTTGGGAGAAAGGTGAATGCTGTAGAAAAACTGGTATTGGATCAGTACCTTAAAGGTTGGGGAGAAGTTTAATGGATAGAGAACAGGGTGGAGATTTTCAGGAGGAGGTAGAATGGTCTTTGCCCATTTGGACCAAATCAAAATTCATTTGGCACAGAAGTCCCAATTTTGTCTAAATTTTAAGATGGGTACAAAGACATGAGGTACTTGTATTTATGTTGTAAGAATCTAGAACCCGCCATCTATTTTTTGCACAGTAAATATATTTATATATACTTCACACATGTCTATATATCTATATTTGTCTACGTTACTAAGCAGTGGAGAACCAAACATATTTGAGTCAGATGCATTCTCCTTGGCCATTTAACAGTGTAAGCAGAAACCAGACCAACGCTTTTCACTAGCAAAAGGGAACAAGTGGAGGGTTTTGTTTTGATCCTGGCCATCAACATTTGCTTTCAGAGTTAATCCAAAGGCTCTTTCTGGCCAGCTGTGCTGGTGGTCTCTATAAATCACACAGGCCTCCACCAATGGGCTAGAGCCCAAGGGACAAATAATTTCAGCGTAGTGAGCTTCTGAACTCTGCATGTCCACTCTTACCCTTCCTTCTCCTGAGGCCTCACTGGGCATTTCCCCAAGCAAGTGTTCTTTCAGAATTCCATATTCTCATGGTCATGTTCATACACCCTCTTGGGTCTTTGCAGCAACTCAATCTTATCCAGGGATTTCTCTGCCCTGTGACTCATCTCTAGTTCCTCCACAAAGAAATTACATGGAATTGTAGGGAGTAAGGATGGATGAGAAAAACCAGCTTACTACAAGAGAGCCCTGAAGAGGTCCTAGTCTTCATTCTAGGGCAATACTCCCACTTTAAGGTGTTAACAATTTTGTAGATTTAAAGAAACTGTTGTCAAATATATAATACCATAAACAAGACATATGTGGGTTGTCATGGAATGATTGTGGGGCAATTTTTCAATTAGGAAATAGGAATATATAGGAGGAAGCCGGGGGTCCACATGAGTGGAAGGTGACCCTCCACCATCCACAAGCACACTTACAGTGAGCATGGCGAACATCAGTTGGCACACGTTGAAGGCGTGTCTCCAGTTGTGGTAGAGAACCATTCGATAGTTCTTCCTCACTGTCAGAAGCCACCTGCACAGGGTCTGAAATGGGACGGGAGGCTGTGTTAGGGAGTGCTTAAGAGCACCCATTGCTCTGGTGGAAGATCTGGGTCCGGTTCACATCTTTAACTCTGGTTTAAGGGTATCCAATAACCTCTTCTGACCTCCCTGGGTACCAGGCATGCTCGTGGTGCACATTCTTGCACACAGGCAAAGCAGTCCTACGCATAAAATAAGACAATTCTAGTAAAGACATTTTAACGAAACAAAACCAAACCCTAAACCTCCACTGACTCTCTGTGAGATTCTCGTGGCACTTTCATGGGGGACACAGGCAGGGACCATCACCTACATAGCGTCTTTGGAAAGCCTTTACATCACAGTGGCTACAACACTCTGCCAGGTGCACTCCTTAGTGCCAACACAGAACATCTTACCTCATAGTCAATTTTAAATTTCTGTACCATCCCCAGCTCCATGAACATCCGGAGAGCAGCTGTGATCATAGCATCAACATCAAGGGAAAAGTCATCAAAATGGATGTCGTCAATGGCCAGTTCTGACACCAGAGGGATGTTGGCTGCCTACAAAATCAAAGACATGAGCCAAGCCAAGTTCACTAGCTTTACCTAACCTTGGGTCCCACTCTCTCTTGCTTATCAGTGGTGCCACATAAATCAGGCCTGACCCGCACTTACACTCTGATACTGCTAAACTCTGAGCTATAAATGTCCTTTTGTTTCTGAGCAGCAAACGCCCAAGAACATGGAGGGGGGAGGGAGAGAAGGCAAGCTAATCAGAAGATAGATAAAATATACACACTGGATCTCTCTACAGAATTCAGAATATACTACTGTCTAGTTTACTGGAACTGTGGCCATACAATATACTCTGATGCAGACTGCTACATGCAGAAACATCTGGGTGGCCAGCAGCTATGAACTTTATTTGCTTCTCTGCAGAAGAGGAGGTGGGAATACACTCTTCCTTGCTTCTTCCATTCTTGTATCCTGTACCTTGCAAAAATACTCTTTATTAAACATACATTCTGTATGTTCAGAAGGCGGGAAAAGGGCAAGCAGCTCATTTCTGGTACAAAACCTGCTGCACTGATAAAAGAGAGAAGCTTGGAGAGTTACAGTTTCAGTTAAAAGATAAATTTTGCTATATTGTTTAGCAATATACAGGACAACTCTAATACTAGTCAGACATATTTAGAGTTTCCAAACACCCCTGTTAGGTGGCTGTCAATCAGTTATCCTGCACAAACCTAAAGGAGAGGGAATGCAAATCTTTGGAAATCGTTTTTATGCCAATTGGTTGGGTTTACCCTGCCATTTGGGCCACTCTTGCTGTGTGTGTGTGTGGGTTGTTTTATGACTTTCAAGTTACCAGAGACCATTGTGTATTTGTGTTCCTAGTCTATTCACTGGGTATAAATTACCCTGCGAGTAATTTATGCCCTGGAACTACTTTGGCTAAGCAATTAAATCCAGCTCTGGTCACTCCAGGCATTCCAGAAACCACATAATCAATCCTGCCTCTCCAACCCTGTGCTTTTCTGCAAAAGTTTATGTGCCTAAGCTGAAATACAAACACTGGCTATTCCCCACACTGTGGATGAGCGATGACCAAAGCGATGTGCTGGGACAATTAAGCTTCCATTTTGAAGACTTTACTTCTATCAAAAATTAATTCCCTTAGGCTTTACCAGATCATTTTAATATACCAATAGGTTTGCAGATACTAGATTCCTGGAATTAAATGGTAAGGTTTGTGAAATTCACAGTGGTAGATAGCTGCTTGGCGTGTATATGTCCCTGTGAAAGAGCCTTGTTTATTTATTTACTTTAAGACTTTTTCATCGAAGTTAGATAAATCTCTATCAGTTTTTTAAAAATAAGTGTACAAAATAATGGGTTTCGTTATGAATGTCACACACAAGTGTCAAGCATTTTGCTCAAAGTCAACCTCTCTCCCATCTCTCTTGCTATTAGCTCTGTTCCTCTCCACAAATAGCCTCACTTCCACATTAATGTTACACATATATCTGAATATATATCCCACAGATGAGCAAAGCCACACAACATTTGCCTTTCTGAGTCGGCTTATTTTGTTTAGCATGACAATTCCCAGATCTATTTTATTTATTTATTATTTAATTATGTCTGTCTATTTATGTGCTTCAAGTGACACAATTTTATTTTTCTTTTGGTATTTGGGTGTGTGCCTCTGTGTGTGTGTGTGTGTGTGTGTGTGTGTGTGTGTTCGCACACTCACACAAGTGTGTGCATGTGGAGCGAGGGCTTGACTTTGTGTCTCCCACTACCCTCTCCACCTTACTCCTTTGAGAGAGGGCCTATCACTCAGTTAGAACTCACCAGTCGGCCAGGATGTCTGGCCAATGATCTCCAGGGATCCCCCTGTCCCATGTTTGTGCCCGCCTCTGTTCCCTGTCTGTGCCTACCACGCACGGCACTAAAGTTACAGAGGTGCGCAGCTTCATGTGGGGCTGGACATCTGAACTCAGGTCCTCATGTTCCCACAACAACCACTTATCCACTGAGCCATCTCCCAGTCCAACTTCCTTCTTCTTTCTGGCTGACCAAACTCCATGTCATCGTGTATCACTGTCTGCATGAACCACATTTTATGTACATTATGCTGCTGACAGACATCTAGGTTGATTCCATATCTTGGTATTGTTAACAGAATATCAATAAACACCGAGGCACTTGGATCTCTGCAGGATTAAACCATCAGTGTTGGAAGCAAATCAGCTCCACTGTGCTGTTACAAACACACACCAAGTCACATTCCTCTGACACACAGTCATATTCTGGCAACAACTGTTTTCTTACCCAGAACAACCACTTTCAACACCTAGATTTATTTTAATCAAGTAAGATAGTTGAGATTTTATTACTTCTCACAATTATTTTGTTTTCAGAATTATTCTACTTCCCACCATTGAAGATTATGGTCAATCTGACTCATGCTACATCTGAGAACTTCCTCTGCCTCATGTACTAGCCCATTTCATACACATACATGCCTGCATGCTTGCATATATACATACATACTTTGTTTTGTTAGGTAACGTTCAACAATTATATCATTATGCCCTCCTGCACGACATTCATAGTTAGCTCACACAATTCACTACGACCACCTGTCAATTTCCTGACCCGATTTTAACTTTTATAGTAGTATTAGCAGGTTGTTCTTCAGCCTCCCAGTGGAGCAAAGGCCGGCCTGGAACTCCCTCCTGAGTGCTGGGACTAATCACGTGCCACCGTGTCAGGCTAATGATCTCCTTTACTGTGTGCCTTGTTGCCTGTGTGCTTACCATTAGTTCAGACTTCTTTCAAATAAATTGGGAGAGAACTTCCTAAATGACGACATCGTCTCCTTTAAAAATGTTAGATGCTTTGGGCAATCTACCGTTTTCATGAAGAGATGGCTCCCAGGTTCCTGCTCTGACTTCCCTAGATGAGGGACCTCAACTCACCTGTGAGGTCAAAGAAACCCATTGCTCCCCAAGTTGTTTTGGCCAGGGTTTAATCACAGCAACAGAGAAACCACCAGGGCCCACCCACTTCTCTGGAGGTGTTAATGATAGTCCGTTTGACATTTCTTCTCCTTCCCTAGTTTTTACCACTTTGCTTTGATCTTTGTTCTTATGGTGACAATTTACACAAAAGTTCAAGTAAACAGAATTATTAAGTGCATGTACAGTATTGTACAGCAGACCTCTAGAACTTTCTCACCCTATGTAACCATACCTTCTGAGCAACTTCTAATATCCCATTCCAGCTTTGAGCAACCATCATCCTCTTTTCTGCTTCCAAGTTGGGCTGCTCTGTCCTGTACACAGGGAGTCACGCAGTATTTGTCTTCATGTGACTGGCTTGTATGATCAGCATGTTGTTGTTTCATACAAGTTGGTACCTTCCCCTGTAAGGATACTATGCCAAGGGATGTGACCCCACCACACTTTTCCTTGACCCTCAGGTGGCTCAATGTCTTCCTCAGTTATCCTCCGATAAGAGAGCTGGAGATATCAGAGGCTTTACCAGTCTTGGAGGTTTTCCTTGGGTGTCAGGTAATCTTTGGTTTCCCAGTCTTCTTGCTTAAAAGCTTCTATTACAGCTTCGAGGTTGCCCTGTGGAGGGGCTGAGTGACCCATTCTCTTGGGGAAGCTGTGAAGGTCCACCTCCTCGTGTCTTTGCTCTTTATCGGCTCCTGTTCCCCAGAGAATCTGGCTGGTACCTGGTTGGGAGTCTGCAGTGGGGTCTGAGGAGCCCCAGTGTGGAACTGTTCACTCAGGACCGTCTTCAGCCCGCACCCCTGCCCTCCTCCGCACAGACGGCGCCACGCAAAGACTCCCCTGCTCTACCTTATTCAGAGGCTAGCCTCCAGACTCCAGGGAGCAGGACAGCAGGCCCTTAGAATTCCTGTTTTCCTGTCGCAGCCTGGCTTTCATCCTCACTCAGCGCCAGCTCCTGAGCTCTTTGTAGGGAGGAGTCGATGGTAGAAAGCTGACCTCTCACCTCCGCGTTGTTAGCTGTTTGACTTTCTTGGGTTTGCTAAGTTAAATCCTATTTATCTGTCTGTTCTCTGGGTTCCAAAACATTGTCATTAGTAACTTCTTTCTCAGTTTGGCTTTGAGAATTTCTACCAAATCCTCTGTGACTATTTTAAAAAGGCTTGGGAAGGGAACAAAAAGACAATGAGTATGTTTCAGTGACTATTTTAATTCATAAGTATCAAAGTGCTGTTTCTAAATGATACTTTTTAAACGGCCAGCTTGGGAGCTCAGAAGTAAGCCAGACTTAGTCTTCAGCCCCTTCTAATACATGTGACTGGTGGTGGCAGCCATGTGTAGTGTGCCTGTGTGTTCGGTGTGGGTGATCACACTAATCAGGCTGCAATAACCAATGGATACCACACTGCTTCTCCTTAGCAAAGCTCCAGAACAACTTGGTTGTTCTCTCACTTCTGTGGTTCGCATATAGAGAATGCCAAGTATTTGAAAAGATCCATGTTAGTTGCCATTTGTTCAAATTTAAGTGGAACCAGAAAACTGCTTCCGAAGAGACAAAGGCTCGGTCTGAAATGACACAGGTCTTTCTGGTCTCAGCAGGAAAGTGTTTCGGAGTTGAGACAGGGGGCTGGAACCTCTTAAAGATTGTCACCGGAGAAGCCCAAATGGTGATGGCGACATCACTGCTGCTCCCCCAGTGGCCCCTGTCTTCCGGTTATTAATAGGGTGGTCCTCTGTGCCATTATAAATTTCCCCCCTTCAGAGGCACTAAATTCACTTAATTATCTCAAAAATTAAAGAATATAGGCATTTTTTCATTATGAAATGTTAATGGAAAGGAAATAAGAACATTAGGTTGAGAAATGGAGGATGACCTCTGGTTCACTGAGACCCAACCTTATTGACCTTGTCTTCTTTCCCTAATAGGTTGATTGATCCACAGTTAAATCATACCAGTCCATACATCACCCCGAGCCCTGCTGTAAACCCTTGCTGGCATGTACGGATGCATAAAACATTCCTACACTTCCAGGAGAGATCTTTTTTTTTTTTGAACATTTTACCAAATATGGGCAGTTTTCAGCTGTACATTCCTGACATCAAGAGCAGGTTCTCAACAAGGAAGAATAAGAACCTGAGGAGCTGGACGTGGCTGCCTCACCTGCAAAAGCCCCGGGAACGACCTTCTATGGCTGAGTTCCTTGTGCTGTAGGTACATGCCCCCATCCCGCCCGAGGAGCTCAGGATGGGACCACATCCTCCAGGCCTATAATTACTCTAGTCCTGTGATATTAACAAAACAAATCAAAGTCAATTTCTCAAAGTGTCAGTCTCCGGCTTTTAAATATTTATAAGGTGCCATATCCCTAAATCAAAGAGGAGTGTCACAATCCAAAATAACTACTGAATTAATAGCCAGGAAATAACATTTGGATAAAGAATCATTTGGTTTACTGCAGCAATAAATGAAAACACAGAATTATGAGTCCTGCAGCTAATTTGAATAATGCTCAAGAAGTGAGACTATCTGGCTGGAAGTACCTGGTGTTCTCCTGACCAGTCCTTTTCTTTGTTTGGATCTTAAGAGTTAAGTGCTTATCAAAGGGAGTCATAAACTGCCTCCTCTACAACTGAAAAGGAGCTATAAAATGTAAAATACAATTCTGGGCCCCTTGACACATGAATACTGCATTTTGTGATGTTCTGTAAATGGGAAGAAATAACAGAGTAGGTGGCAGGTCAGCCCTGACCATTCGAAGCAAAGCAGACCTGTTACCACTTGTTCCAGCCACTCACCCACTTGCTCCTCCGGACAGAAGCAGAGGTAGAGGATGCCAGGGCTGGCGGAGAGAGGCGGCTGAGCTACTGTGATGCAGAAGGGGATCCAGAGCACTCTCCTCACGACCTTACTGCATACTGGGGAAAGCGTTTGGTATTTTATGACTATGAACTCATTGGTTCTTTATAAGCACACCAAGACTATTTAAACTGGGGATATTTAAAATCCTGTAGCATAATGAAGCCGCAGAAATAGATAAAATGGCTGCTCTAAATTTGCAGTGTAATCAGTAGAGGCAGATTTGAATCTGAGCTGTAAATACTGGCTCCAAACTATACCCTACTACCTCTGGAAATGGACCGATGCCAAGCTAAGGGTTGCCCATTCCTGTCCGGCACAAAGTAACTTAGTGTGCCATGAATAGCACTTGGGATTTAGCTGCAAATGACCTGCCTCGTGGTCCATTTCTTATGATGAACATCCCAGGCCCACTTGGGAGAATACTGTCTTCTTGGCTTTTGTTCGCATGAATCCACTTGGGGAAATCTCTAAGCTCATAGCTGCCTTTGGAATGAACCCCAGTTAGCTTTGTGCTGATTGGACACATGTAGAATCAACTCTTGAGAGACCAAGACCTTCCTGAATGAATAACTTGTCTACTGGGGGAGCAGACACAGACACTGGACACGAGCTTGCCAGCACAGCGCCATCACCAAAAAGTGGCGTGTGAATTCTTCCAGCATTTTCCTTAAGCCATGTATTTAATTCACCTTCTAAATGCCTGGAACGTTCTTCCCAACAGATGTGGAAGCTGGTCCTACGCTGACACCTATCCTTGAGCGGCTGTCAGGAAGACACCGAAGTGAATCTCAGACTTGTATAAACCACCACAGGACCACGCTGCATGGCCGCTTGAGGCACAACAGAAGGAGGAAGCCCAGCACATGGGAACAGGAAATACTGGATGCCCATGGCTGTTGCAGCTATGTTGCTGCTGCCACCGTGTTAACAGCTTTCTGTGGTGATATTGTGTTCCCCAAAATATTGTGCACCCTAATAAATTTATCTGGGGTCAGAGACAGAACAGCCACTAGATACAAAGGCTAGAAAATGGTGGCACTCACGCCTTTAATTCTAGCACTCCAGAGGTAGAAATCCCTCTGGATCTCTGTGAGTTCAAGGCCACATTGGAAACCACCAGGCATGGTGACACACACCTTTAATCCCAGAAAGCAACCTTTAATCCAAGGGAGTGGTAGTAGAAAGCAGAAAGGTATATAAGGCATGAGGACCAGAAACTAGAAGCATTTGGCTGGTTAAGCGTTCAGGCTTCTAGCAGCACAGTTCAGCTGAGAGCCATTCAGATATGAGGACACAGAGGCTTCCAGTCTGAGGAAGCAAGATCAGCTAAGAAGTTGGCCAGGTGAGGTTAGCTGTGGCTTGTTCTGTCTCTCTGACCATCCAGCATTTCACCCCAATAACTGGCCTCAGGTTTGTTTTTTTTATAACTAAGAACTTTTAAGATTCCTGCTACAGCTTTCCCTGATGTGACAAATCCCGGAGAGAAATCCACTGAAAGGAGGAAAGGCTTATGATCGCAGTTCCTGGCTGATTGGCTCCACGGCTTTCAGACCTATCACAAGAAAGAAACGCTGTGATAGAAGAGCCTGGTAGAGGAAGGACGCTCATCACATAACAGCCGTGAAGCCAAGGAAGGGAGAGAGACAGACAGGTAGACTGGTGGAGAGAGGGAGGGAGGGAAGGAGGGAGAGAGAGAGAGAGAGAGAGAGAGAGAGAGAGAGAGAGAGAGAGAGAGAGAGAGAGAGAATGAATACAGAATACACCATTTAAGGTTACCCCTCTCCCCAGTAACCTACTTGCTCCAACTAGGCCTTATTTCCTACTAGTTCCCCAGTTATGGCTTTAATAGATCAGTTCACTGATGTAGTTAGGGCCTTCCTTATCCAGTCGCTTCTCAGCTTGGGGTAGCGCCTTCAACATGTGAGCCTTTGGGGGCATCACACAGGCAAACGGTAGCACTCATTGCCATTTGAAAGCACATACCATTTTCACAAAGAAAAATAGAACGGACATAGGGATTTTAATGATAGACTTCTAGACGTCACACTCTACCGTCTTCCTTAGGAAAGCTAGTGGAATTCCTCTCAGATCAGCGCAGACACGTTGGACGGCTAACTCTGTAGCAGGCTCTGTCCAGCAACGCGTACACCTGGGAAACAATGCAGTCCCTAAGCCTAAGGTCTGTCTGGAGATGCAGTGGAAGCACCCAGGCAGTTTAAGTGTGGCAATGAGGAAGGCATGGGACATTACTGTAACCCCTGAGAGAAATGTTTTCAGTTTGGTGTTGTATCTTAATCAGAAATTGTCATTAAACCTTAGCTTTATAAAGTTTATTTAGAATAATTTAAAGAACAGTTATAAGGATAAAAGAGCTTCAATAAAGCCTGTCCCAAAACATAAGATGGTAACATAACTCCATCCCTGCGACTCATGATACGCTCTTGCACAAAGAGGAACACACAGAGCAACTGGTAAAAACCCGGAAAGTTTGGAGGCAATGAGAAGAAGCCAGTCTCAGGCCAAGAAACCCAGACATCATCTGATGTGGACACGGAGGGATGAAAGAGTTCACCAGGGAAGAGGCAGCAGGACCTAGTCCAGGCAGAGGCCAGTGCGGGCACAGAAGGCTTCTGGGTATCTCTGGAGATGGCACATACCAAGAGGTGTGGGCACAGAGGTACCACAGGCCCTTGGACTAAGCCATTTAGGACTTGCTTTACTCAGCTCAGAAACTTTGGCTGCCCCACCAGCTGTAACACTTGGGCTCATTCAGGTAAAAGTTCTCAATTTTTCCAAACTCCTACCTGTGACTTCAGGCCATAATCCAGACACCTGCCTGTCCCAGGACACCATGACTAGCTTTTGTTGCCTGTCCAGATACGTCTGCTCCCTCAACTCCAGCTGGTGACCAGTCCCTGTCCTCTATGGTCAGAACTCCCTTCCAGGACTTCCCTTTCAAAGCTCTGCTCTTAACTTCGCAGTGGCAGGTGAAAATGTTAATACTGTTTTCCTATGAAAAAACTGTTTGTGGTTTTCGCTCTCTCTCTTTGTTCACTTGGTAGCCCACCTTCTCCTTCTAGGAGAGTTTTACAATCAGTCCTGTGTCCTCCAGGGAAAGGAACTTGGTTTTGACGAGTAAGGCTCTGTGTTTAATGGACCATGAGGAGAAGGATTTTCTTTTTCACATAGGATAGAGAAAAGGGTAGAAGGGGGGGGGGGCTGGAGCCTGCAGCTGACCTCAGTGCATTCCCCAGAGGACCACCAGGGAGGTGCTGTTCAAGGGCTCACCAAGTAGTTGAATCAGGACTCCCAGCCTGCCTGTGGTCAAGTGGACACCTGCCACTGTTTGTACTCAGGGACTCACCAGTCACTCTTTTCAAGGGAGACTGGTGAAGAATTTAACCCACCAGCACCCAGAACCCACCATGACAGTTTTCAGGGCCACAACTGCTTTGCCTTCTGCAGATTGTTCTTTTGGCTTGTGCTCAGTTGGGCCTCGATGACTTCTTGCTCTATTTGACTTCAACCTGCTGAGCTAGACTCTTTGCTTCAGGGTTTACAGCCCCTCTCTACTACAGGGCAAAAGGAATCACAGTCACTGGGCTATCTCCCTCCTCCATGCTGCTGGCTAGCAGGCAGGCCACACAGACGTGAGGCAATAATTCAAAGACTCCTTCAGTGGCTTGACAGACAAAGGAAAGGGGAGAAAGAGGTGGGAAAATTGTGCAGCAACTAAAGATGAAGCTGTCCAGGAGCATCAGACTCTGGAGATATATCAGAGCATCAGCCTCTAGAGATGGAATGGAGCATCAGACTCTAAAGATATATCAGAGCATCAGCCTCTGGAGATATATCAGAGCATCAGCCTCTGGAGATGGACCGGACATCAGACTCTAGAGATATATCAGAGCATCAGCTTCTAGAGATGGGCTGGAGCATCAGCCTCTAGAGATAGACCGGATCATCAGCCTTAGAGATAGACCGGAGCATCAGACTCTAGAGATGGATCAGAGCATAGCCTCTAGACATGGACCAGAGTATATGGTCTATTCTACCATGAAGCAAAGCCAGGGAATGGTGAAACTTGAACTTTGGGATGCCCATTAGAAGCTAATGGCAATACCGGCTACCCTGACGGTGAAGAGAAAGACGCAGAGCCACTGGCCAGGATGAACTTTTCAGGGGGGTTCCCCATCCACGCTGCTCACCTTACCCCATGCCATCTCAGCCATAGCTCATGCTCTGACTCACTTCTTTTCAGCCTGCTAGTTAGGGACACGAGCACAATCTGCCACAAGAGACACATGAGGCTAGTTACCCCGTAATCACTTTCTAGTGAGATGACCAGAAGAAATATTTCAGTATTTATGCATTTAGTATAAACATTTTTCTTACTCTGTGTATCAAAACGCATAACAAAGTCTCTGTCACTTCTGGAACTACACATCTCAGCTGTGGCTTCAGTATGTGGTTGGGTATCTTCTTAGGAAAGTAGACCTTACTTTCCCTATGCATTTCCTCTATGAGATAAGATAAATAAGAACTTATACACTTTTACTTATAGGTCCAGTAAATATTTATATTGATTGTGCCATAAAGGCACAGGGAGCATTGTAAGAGAGGGGTCTATACTTAGGGGTAAATAAAACAGTCACTGCCATGAAGACATAATCTATCAAGTGAAGCACAGAAGGTGTGGGACCCGACTGCTGAGACACAATTCCCTGTCTTGGGGCCTACTTGGATTTATTCTTGCTGCATGGAAGCACTCCTGAGCACACATGCAAACATCCGTGTACACACCATCATGCACGTGTTAGAGTTTTAATCTACATTTGACTTCTATAAGCTGTCTTATTAGCTCATTCTGTCTTGCCCAGACTGTTCTGAGACACTGACAAATATTTTCATTTTGCATGGGCTGTGCTTTGGTGACATTTGACTCAAGCTGAATAATCATGCATTTAAAAAATGCATGTTGTCCAGTAAAAATATTCATAAATTGAATACCACTAATAACTTTAAAAATTGAGACCTGAACACTTCTCCCATGTGGTGCATTTATTGAGACACATGTGCATCAAGCATTGTGCTAAGTTCTTGACTGTATTTCATTTAATCCTGCAACAGAGTCATGGATGAAATTCCACAGGGAGGGAGTCTAAACTGTAGGCCATGCATGAGCCCTTCTCTTCTGATAAAGGAGCAGGGCAAACTCATGGATGGGTCTTAGTAACTAAGAAGTTACGGTGTATAGACTCTCGTGGCACAGAGGAAGAAGTTGAGATGATGAAGATGGGCAATGTGCTTGGGTTCATCTGAGTAGAAAAATCCCGGGATTAGAATTCAGATCCCATCAATCTGCCCCCTGCCTTCTGGGTCTGTAACCCCAACTCTCTGTTGTCCATGCAGTGACTTAAATATCTCTTAGGTTCATTGTGGTGTCACCTCAGTATTGCTATTATTTCTTGCAGAGAGTCTCCTCCATCCAGCTCTAAACATTTTTTTCCCAGCCATTGTGAGCCTGTCTCTCATAATTTATAATTTCCATAAGGAAAAGATTAAGATTTTTGAGTGTCAGCAATTATCATGGCCTAGTACTTTTCATAGCTTGGCTCATACTTAATAAACGTGGGTTGGTGGCATGCCAAGCACATGGCTTCCGGAGCCAGGCAGATGTGCATTTGATCTGTGTTTGCCACTTGCTAAGTCCGTGGCCCTAGCTCTTCCTTCTGATAAAGGAACAGAAGAATGACTAGCCCTCACAGTCCTTAGAAAGTTGAAATGGGCCCAGACACTCGGCACAGTGCCAGGCTCACAGCCGTCCCTTAGTATCGGTCAGCCAGACTGTTTGTTGGGGCTGCCTAACGCAGGACTGTAGGTGGTTGAATCAGAAGTGGTACATTCCCACAGGCCTGGAGGCTGAAAGCCCAGACCAAGGTGTTGGCAGGTTTGGGCTGTCCTCGGGGCTCTCTTTGGTGTAGATGACTGTGTCCCCATCTGGCTTCCTATGCTCAAGTATCTCTGGTATCTCTTCCTCTTCTCAAAAGGGCACTATTTATTTTGGATCAGGGATGATTCCTTTCATCTCATTTATGCTTAATTCCCCTTTAAAGGCCCTACCTCCATGTCCAGTCACATTCTAAAGTCCTGGTCAGGACTTCAAGGGAAATGGAATTTCACCCATGACAGGCGGTTATCATTGTCACTGCAAGCTGAGTCCTGAAAGTCTTCAAAATAAACATTCCATGCTGCACTTAGCACAGCTCCTCCTGCCCCACAGAAGAAGGGTGACTATAACTCCAACTCTTCTTCTCCCCATATCTTCTAGAAGATCTCTCTCTCTCTCTCCCAGTAAATTGTACTTTACTCACTCTCAGGGAAAAGAATATCCAGAATCGGGTCTCCAAGGTAACACCAGAGGGCCATACCACCAACTTTAGTACTTCACAAGGTAAGGTTTGGGGGCATCAACCTGTCGAATATGACATCCGCCTCCCTGTCCACTGGGAAAGGAGATGCGCATGTGCGGAGCTGGTGAAAACTGGGTCTTCAACCCAATACCTGGTTGGTCGAACACACATTTGCCACCCTGCATTCCTGCCTGTGTATTTCCACTATGTAGAAAATGACTATGTACAAATCCTGTTGAGGGAAGTCCCAAGACAGGAGCTCCTTTTCAGAGGGTCTGCTGTCAGCTCCTGTCACCCCTCCTGGCTCAGCAGAACCCCTCGGCTTACAACGTCCTACCCATTTCCTGGCTGCCTAGAAC
Source organism: Peromyscus eremicus (assembly GCF_949786415.1). Taxonomy (NCBI): domain Eukaryota; kingdom Metazoa; phylum Chordata; class Mammalia; order Rodentia; family Cricetidae; genus Peromyscus; species Peromyscus eremicus. Next base: position 54,297,614 of record NC_081419.1, read on the forward strand.
CCGGGCACTGTCTCTCAGTTTGGTTCTCTCAGTGCTGTTGGACCTGCTCCTTCTGTAGCGTTTCCACAGTCTGCTCACCACTGAATCTCCTTTGCTGCCTTTCACTCTTATCCATTCAATAAATACTTCCTGAGGCCTTCTGAGCTGTCAGGCATGCTGCCAAGGGCTGGGTGGGTATCTTTGCATCTCTCCAGGCAGGGACTTCCTGAAGGCCAGGACAGGACAGAGGTTGTCTGCTTTGGCCTTGAGCCAAGCCAGAGATCTGTCTATAAACGGTAAGTAAAATCAATGGGCAGGTGGAAGCTGGTCACCTCTGAGAACACGCATCCGAAGGATGAGGGGGGAGGGAGCAGGAGGAAGCAGTGTCTGGAGGTTTAAGGAAAAGCTTCCTTTTTCCTGGGCAGTTGAGAAAATGGAGCCCCCACTCTTCATGCCCCAAGCCAGAAGAGAGGTGGCAGAGCCAGTGAGGGAGGAGTGTCAGGGTCAGCTCCTACTGCCCAGTGAAATTCCCAGGCAGCCAAGGAACAGAAGGCTTTTTTCAACTCCGCTGCTCTTGGAATTTGTAAATACCGTGTCTGAATTCACCTCTGTTTCTATATACTCAGCAAAGTGATGGACACACAGGCAGAGTCACGTGCTAAAGCTGTTTATAACGAGGTCTCCTTAGTTTTCTTTTGGGTCAAGAAATGGAATAGGATCAAGGCTTAATACAGATGTCGGTTACAGGCACTAGGGAAGTTTTAAATAACGGTCCCTTGCTGGCTGTTTCTTTTCTCCAAAGACTTCTGGCATCTGGCAGTTAGTATCATCAGTGGTCAGTCCACATAAAAGTGACATGTCCATGCTGCTGCTGTCTGGGCTTCAGCTGCGAAGGCAGATGAAGAGTGAGGACATGTACCAGAGGAAGGATAGGAAGGGAGAGACTGAGGAAGGAAGCCACACCAAGTGCATGGTGAGCTAAGCCATCGTCAGGTACCAGGACACAGTGCAGCAACTCCAGCAGGTCAGTCTCACTAACTCTAGGATGGGGAAAAATGATTCCTCACTTGGACCCCCAAGAGGAATAGAGAGGAAGGGAGTTAGCAGGTTCTACTGGTTTACCTGCAACTAGTTTCTCACTGAACTCACACTTGTAGGAGGCCCAGAGAGGGTAGCCTTTGGAAAGAGGGTTGAGTAAGTTAAGCTATGTTCATCTAAAGAGAACGGGAGGCAGAGAAAGGATTTGGACATTTCTCCAGAGCTGTCACACCCAGGAATCAGAAGGGGTAACTGGCTGGCCTTGCAGGCAAATTCAAGATAGAAATGAGAGAATGTGCAAATGGAAGTCCCTAAAATCCATCAGCTTTGGCTGAACGAGATCATTTGTCTTTTCAGAGTCAGGATTGTGCAGAAAGACATGTTCCCCCCATCTTCTACCCCAGCCCAGCGGGGAAATCTACCAAGACCAGGAAGAGCAGGGCTGGTGGAAAACATCCCAAGTACCAAAGGACTGCAGTTCAGAAGACGGCGCAGGAAGGAAGCCTGGTGTAACCATAGAAACGAGGAAGGGCATAGGACTGTGGAAGAGGAGGAACTAGTCAGCAGGAAATAGAGGGAAAGATGCCGAGTGACGTCATAGGATGTCCTTGAAGTCTGAAGGTGATAGTCTGGGCTGAGAGGGAGTGTACTAGCAAGTTGGACCACTCTGCTCTGGCTGTTCTGGGCATTTTTTAGTTGAACTCAATTTAGTTGGGTCAACATGAACCAAAGCATTCTGTGAATTCACCTTCTGTGAATTCCTCTGTGTGTGCGTTCACACTGTGGTGGGCAGGAGGAGAAAAGCCCCCCCCTCCCCACGCACACCCAAGGAATCAACCAGGGAGCAGGGACAGGGCCGTGTGACCAGGCCACTTCATCAAACACTGTCCATAGGTGTCTTTCCTTATTAGGCCTCTTTACAGAGTTAATAACCGAAGGAGACTTGTACCTTCATAGTCACTGTGTGATGTAGTGGGTAGCCATTCCAGCTTTGACCTGGAAGTTCCAAACCCCCACTGTGGCACTATGAGTCTTGAGCATTCACCCTTCTCCAGGCCTGAGCATTCTACAGGCTCATGTATTGCCACACAGCCCAATGCCTCTCACAGGGTGATAGAAATCCCCCGACTGAGACCTCAGCTTTGCCAAAAGATCATAAGGTCATATGCATTCACACATGCACGCATGCGTGCACGCACACACGCATGCACGTGCACACACACACACACACACACAACAGAAGAGCCAACCATGTGGCTTTGTCAGCTTTCTTGTTCTTTTTCCCACCATAAGTATGGCATATCTCAGGTAGGGCCTCTCCTTTAGCCTAAATCCTGGAATGAAGACGCTACAGGGCCACAGTGGACAGAGGGCCAACTGCTGACGTGTACCCAGAATGAGACACAAACCCCGTAGCAATATAATCTCATGAAAGTTGCTACAATGGCCTTTTCCTCCATACTCATTTTATGTCACTTTTTCTCATCTTATATTGCCCTGGCCTCCTTAGGTCTGCTTTCTCAGACTAACTGGTAGTATTCTGCAGCTTTGGTTAGAAATGTAAGGCGTTTCTGAGAATACACAGAACATAATGATCATACTTATACCTGTGTACCAAGATCTGACTCATGGAAACAAGTATAATAAATCTAATAATGATAAATAATATAACTGATCAAGAAAGAACTATTTTTAAAATTGGAATTCTTGCTGAGAGGAAATATTTTCCCTTTATGATGATGATTTGGTTAAATGGGAACTTCAGACTTTACTTTATGGATCCATCTAGATAAAGTGTATACCAACCCATCTAAAGAGCATAGGCAGATTATAAGTTTATGTGCTGAAAATGAATAAAGTCATATTTCTCTCGATTCTGGTTACCATTTAGCAGAGCTCTTTGTCTACACGATCTAACTTTGTTTTATTAGAAACTGAGATTATGCAGGCCCCTGCCTCCAGGCGGTGGTGTTGGTAATTCCTGCAAGAGTTGGGAACTGCAGGATGAACGGAAGATGCCTCTCCTCTTACCTGGTGTCTATGTATAAGCTATGAGCACGAGACAGCAGTTATTTTTTTATCCCTTTAAAGGTCACAAAGGATAAATGATTACAGTAACATTTCACCCACTGACTATGCTTTTACCAGTAAATCCAGATATTGATTTCAAAAGCTGCAAATCTTTTATTCAAATATTTCTGATAGGGCTACAAATCTCGAGAAATCAAATATTTTTCTGAATGAAGATCTATGAAAATAGATGATGGATTTCATAAGCTGTCAAAGCAAAAATGTTACATTTCACAGTTTGTCATTGAATATGATATAAAACACCAGTGGGGAGATTATTTATATTGATAAAATTATTCTTCGGCATTGGAAGCTAGTTTCTGAGGGGGATAAAAAATAAAATATCCATGTGGCTTTTTGCCAGGACTGGGAATTTTCTGATCTAGAATTAGATAGTGAAAATAATATAGATTAATGCCTAAATTCATTTCTTGGAGTTCAATAGAGCATGTGGTAGTGTATAGGCAGGCTGGATAGATTACTTTCTCCACCAGACACACTGCATTTTGCCACTCATCCGTTGTGATTATTACTATTACATTTTTTTTGCTGGAGATATAGCAATATACAGCGATCTTCTTTTGACTGCTTTTCTTCCCTTTTATTTTTGGTTATTGTTCTTTTTAATGCTCCCTCCCAGAGATTCATATTTCAAACAGGTGACCTCTGCCAAAACTTTTCTTTCTTTCTAGGTGGTGGCTGCAGGCTTACAGAGCTAGCTAGCCTTGTTATTTTCATGGCTACGGGCAGTGGTCCTTACTACAGACAACTATCTCATCCATAAACGTGTCACAACATTAAGGAAACATGGCCGGATCAGACAAATCCTATTCCCCAGTTCCCCAAACAACTGGGATTAATATGTCACAGAGATGGGTCCAGGAAGTCATCATTCCATGCTAAAGATGACAGATGATGTTACACCACACAGAAACTGACATGTGTGTATCTATATTCTATAAAAATAGAAACTATGTATATAATTAAAATAACAGGTTAGTGAATATATATTAGTGAACATATTATATATCATAAATCATTTTTCACAAATAAGGAACACAACTGTTTTAAACCAAATATTCTCTAAAGAACTGAGCTTTCAGCCATTAAGAAGGCTTCTCTTGCAGAGAATCCACGGTCAGCGTCCAGCACCCCCCAAGTACTCTAAATTAAAAACAAAAGACTCAGGAATCTCTGTGAAGAAGAGGAGGCAGAAAGACAGTAAGAGTCACAGATGGTGGGTGACTCCAAGGAACAGTGTCTTCCAGACACAGCAAGGCTGGGACACATCTAAAGTCACAGAGACTGTGGTAGCACACACAGGACCTACACAAGTTCAAAGCAGGCAAATTCCAGTATGAAGAAGGGAAAGTGGACACCAAGTCCCACACCTAACTAAGAAGGCATTTGTAATTGATAGCTGATTGCAAAAGTTTCCTCTAATCAGTTTCGTCCAATGAAGTGTCACTGGGTATATCAACCACATGCCAGGTCAGGCCCCAGGCCCAAATAGACTCCATTTTGTTGTTGGTGATGTTTTTTCTGTTTGTTTGTGTGTGTGTGTGTGTGTGTGTGTGTGTGTGTGTGTGTGTGTGTGTGTGTGTTTTGTTATGTTTTGTCTTATTGGGCTTTTATTTGTTTGTTTCGACCATTTTTTGGTAGAGAGAGAATATGTAGTATGAAGTTAAGTGGGTAGGGAGGATCCTGGAGGAGTTGGGGGAGGGGAAAGAATATGATCAAAATATATTGTATGCAAATTTTTGTATCTACAGATAGAAGCCTGAGGCAGACTAAAATTGTCCACATACGAAGTCGTAAACATGACCCCCCTCCCCCACGTCCTGTGCTGCATTTGCTGGAAGGAGCTGTCCCTACACTCAGCAGCGAGGCGCTGCACAGGCATCTGCGGATAGTGATCTGAATTCTCCCTCGAATCTCCCTAGGGCCAGTTGCTTCACACTGTGCTGTGTGCCACACCCCATCGGGACACAGAAGCCAGCCATCATCTTGAGAGTGGTTTTGATGGTTGGGGTGAACACATTTTGAGGTGGCTGGCACGCAGTGGGTGCGCATTGGATGACTGCAATTACAGTTGTTGTTGTTGTTGTTGTTGTTATTGTTATTTTCATTATGCCCAACTTGAACAACGTCCCAGGCCCTTGGCTGTTGGCCAGGACTCTAGGCGCTAGTTTACCGTGTCTTAGAAGCTGTTTATAGGTATCAACTATGGATGGAGAAACGAGGCCACAGAAAAGCTGAGTAATGTCCAAATCAGAAGTTGAAAAAGGGGGCTCCAAGCTCCTTTCTCAGATCCTGCCCAAACCCAGAGTTTAGGTTTCATTTACAACAGTACCTAATCCTGGCAACATATAAAAATCCTCGCCACCTGCACTCAGTAGAACACAAATCACTGCCTCTCCGGTTTTATTTCAGGCAGTTAGATAGTTAGTGCACCGTTAATTCCTACACACACCGCAGCTCACTTTCACTGTCAGGCCAGTTTTATCTCCGCCGTCTTCCCGAGATCCCTGGCTGGAGGGATGACCTGCTCTCTGAGCACCTCTGGGTATTTTAAGGCAATATGAATCTTTAGGAGTTCAATTTACAACTCAAAACAGAAATGCGTTTTCCTTCCAGAGCAGGAATACTGACACTGAATATAGAGAAGCTCTGGATATACATCACTGTAATTAAAGTGACTTGGCAATTCCAGGGATGAGTCTTTATTGCAACTATTATTTAATGATGAGCATTATAATTAAAGGCTCTTCCTCAAATATAGTATCATTTCCAAGATCTGGATGTCCTGTGAAATTTCTGATAGCGGAATACGGCCATTAGCAAATGCATTAGTCGGGACTCTGCTTTTCCTTGACAATATGTGGACGGAGCCCTAGGCCAGCCAGTGTTCAGACTGGCGTTCCCTGGCACAGCTATAAAAGCTGTTAGCAGACTGGCTTTGAAAACACTGTGGTCTCTGATATCAACCTTTAGCTGTCACATGCATGTACGTATGTGTACATAAACACATTATACATGTGAAACCACACATATATAAACATGCATACACACAACACATATGTACACATTCAAAAGAAAAAAGATGTGGTCAAAATGGCTGGATGTGTTAATAACTTTCTATAACTATATATATATTTAACTATATATATACACACACACACACATATGTATACATATGTATATGTAGCCATTAAGCTAGAAGGAGTGGACAGACCTGAAGACAGTAGTCAGTAGGGCTATTTCCTGGGATATGTGGGGTAGGAACTTGGGAACCAGAGGCTCTGAAAACATGGGATAATATAGATCATAGCTGTGAGTTTGTTCCCGTGTCTGAGTCTTTCTGGAGTTTCACTGGTGTAGAAAACACAGTATTCCTCCTTAAGTAAAGAGGATCAAAGAAGATAATACCAGAGGAAAGAGAGAATTTCCTAAACTGATTTTATATTCTGTTGAACAATGAAGTAAGTCCTTTACGTTCTTCATTTAAGGATATAAGGGAATGAAATTAAAAGGTCTTTGATGATTATTGAGCGTTTATAATACGTCAGACTGAACTCAAAACTATCTCATGCCGTTATCCCATTTAATCTTCACACAACTTCTTGGTGGTGGTGGTCGGTGTTCATCTTGTCCCACATCCATGACCGTGTAGCTGTAAAGGAGTCATGACATTTCCCCTGATCATGTGGTCCACGTGAGACTGGGCTGGGTCTCGAGCCCATGTCTGGTGAACATGACAGCTAGCTGCAGGGATGAGCTGTTCTTCATCTCCACAAAGCCCGGCACAAGATCAAGGTGTGAGACTCAACTTGAGCTCAGTTACCTGTTGAACGCTGAAAAACAGCAGGGTTCTCATCCTACCTGCAGCTCATCTCTCAGTCCATTTTGTATCATTCCAAAACAGTATCTGAACAGCACTCACAAAATCCTGTGTGAATGCCTCCTCAATGGACTTCTCTGGCTTTGAAACTAGTGTCCACATTGTGGGCATGTGCAGCATGTCCTGGTCCTGGAATTCGTACCTCAGTGTATGAAACCTCCAAAGAAGTGGAGGTGGCATTCTGATGGGGGGCATGCAAAGACCTGCATTTGAACCTGCATTTAGATCTTGGCCTGGGACCTGCTAATGTGGTGACCTTCAGTGACTCACTTTGCCTCTGTAGGCTTCAATCTCCTTACCGAGAAAAGGATGTAAACACGTTTATTTCCCACAGTTGAAAGAATCAAGCTCATGTCGCCTGGGTTTAGTTCACTTTAAAAGCAGAGACACAGGCATGTCAGAGATCAAACTGTCTAGAAACTTCCCCAGGTTGGTCATCTGTGAAGCCCAGGCAGCTCCACACGTTCTGTGATATGATGTTTTACTGAGCACTTACTACATGTCAGGCGCTTCACCGGGTACTGTGGAGATGCAGGCTGCAAGCGGCCTAAAGTCTAGGCAGATTTGTCTCTGTCATCACTACTCATACCCACGAGAGGGACAGAGCCTCATTAACTGGTTAGTGTGAGTCTACAGAATTAACATGCAGCAGGAGCCTATCTAAAGTTGGTATGTTTCTCAGTACTAATTATAGTTACTGTTAGTTCTGGTTAGCTTCCAAAGTGTCATGAGAGCATGCCGTTCCAAGCCCAGGCAGCCTTGTCTTGTTCTCTGGCCTCTGCCCCTGAGTTTACAGGAGAAAATGATCTCACTCCAGTGCTACCAAATGAAGAGTTTTTCAAGGGCGAGACAGCTCTGAAGGTCAGATACTGGCAAAATAACTTTGGGGATAGACTCTGCATTCAGCAAACCCATCGGACATGGCATCTCACCTCCAGCACACAGAAGCTTCCCTGTCTACCCAGGGACAAGCTTTAATTCATTTCCCACAGAGGCCCTACATTCACATGAAAAGATTAAGGACCAGAATCTATTTTTAATGCATCTTGGATCCTGCAGATTGAAACCAGCTACCTAGATATGTTGTTATTCTTTTACATTTGATTGTGTTTGTATGTGTGTGAGGGGGTGTAGAATGTGAGCATCATGCATGTACAACATGTATGATGGTACCACATTTACCACGGAGAGGCTCCTAAGTGCAAATATCTGCCCCACCCCCATGCCTCATCTCCATGTTGACAGCTGAGGCTCATCTGGAGCGGCCTCCTTGCTAGCTGACAGCCATACAGCCAATGAAATACTTCTTCCTGTTGCTGGGTCCCATAAAGGCAGCAGCTTCCAGCGCTGTGATTGGCTAGTCGGGCTTTCTGTGGAATGCTAATGCATTAGGGCTAGCAGAAAAGTGACAGGTGGGTAGAGCGCCACAAATATATCACTGGCCTGATGTTCCACGGGAGAGAAAAACTATTTCAAGGCTGAGTGACAACTATAACACACCCTGCTAGAAGAAGAACTCTCCCCAAGTCTGCATTCAGGCCGCAGTGCAGAGGGGGAAATGCACACATAAAAAAATCAACACAAGGTTGTCTAATCCCCAAATGCCCTGCTTTTCATGGCCTGATGAGAGCTCCCCTGATTAAGAAATATGTGGGCATTTCTACACACCTTTTTATAGAATGTCTTTTTATATATTTTAAAGTCCAATGTTGTTTATTCAGGAAATGATTTCTAGCCTTGTCAAGGGGGACTTGTAAATTCTTCTACATCTCCTTGTCTCTAGCATAACCCTGTTGACCTTTCCTTTCTGACCTTCAAGTCCAAAACTCTGGCGGCAGCAGGATGTGGTCAGCGTCAGGGGCAGTACTAGATGCAGTTTATCTCACTCTGTCCACTTAAAATATCACTCTGGGAGGATAAGTACAGTCCTATCCAAACATCTTTGGGATTCATCTTTGCAGTCAGAGAGAACTGTTTGGCTCCAAGTAACTGCCTTTGCTACCATCAGGTTAACTGCTCACACACAAATCTGCCAAAGGACCTCTAGGAAAGAGTGGCCTCTACTAATTAAATTCTAATGAGGCCAGGAAGTAGATTAGAAATTGAGCTGTTTTACTGTTAGCTTCAAACGCTGGATCTAGGGATGTTTGGCCTATTTGATCTGTTTAATCTTCCAGGAAGATCTAATTAATTCATGAAGACGTGGCTGCCCAGAAGGACTCCACAGGTTATTGGTTGGTCCAGCTGAACGGAGATTTCTGGGTCTGCATTACCATCAGGCCCAGCAGAAAGCTCCTGGTCTGGTCTGGGCTGATGACAGATGGTCGTAAATGCAGACTTCTGGGCCAACTTAACTGGCACAACCATGGAAGATATATGATATACTTGAGTACTTGAAATTATTTGGATGAGAGCCAAATCAGGGTGACCAACACTTAGATAATCCATGGAGGGAGACTATTTAATGATACAACGAAATATTCTATTCAATAATCAAACCTAGCCACTGTTGCTGGAAACTGCTTCAGCGGATAGATCAGTTCTAATTCTCACCCAGTACCCACGCATTATGATGTAAGCATCCCACCCATATTCCCAGGAAATGTCTCTAGTTATAAAAGAAGCAGTGGGGAGGGATGGTGGGGATTGAAAGTCATCATTTGAAAGCTGTGTGCAGCTATACTTAAACCAAAGGACATCAATGGTACTCTACACTCCTCTATCCTTTCCAGGAGAAATGGTCCTCTTCCATACTCAACTACCTGCATCCACTTGGAAACTGACATTATTCTGTCCACGAAGTCCTCCATACAGTGGACTGGTCCAGGACTAGATATACTAACCAAACTGAGTCAATCAGAAAGCATTCCCAAAATTCTGTAAAGTGAAATGTGGGAATCATCCACTCCTAAAGGGGAATTACTTAAAGAAACCTGGTTTCTGTCAGATGCCAACCAGCAGTGAGTGGCCCACGATGGGCGGGATGCTGCAATGTGAGGTTCTGTACTCTGGTCCAGGTGCTGTCTGGGTGATTGGTGCAGGGTCACGGTGACCAGTTCTGGGAGTTGTCAGATGGTTTCGAGACCCTCACCTAGTTTTGCAGGCATGAAATCTATGGGGCTGTTTCCCCTCTTGGTGTATACGGTCTTCCCATTTGTATGTAGCCTTTCTTGGGAAGATTTCAGGCGGTGTATGGTATGTATATCTTATAAAAGATGTTGCAGCTGGGATCTTTCACTCTACCCCATGCTGCCTTCTCTTGAGCTAATGCACCACACAGTGAAAGAGCAAAGTTCACGCGGAGAGAAGCTCAAACAGAGCTCCGGGCAGACAAGGACTTTCTCAACACTGGACTGATAGACCCTGGCTTGTCCAAATAACCAGCCTTTCTCTTGAACACAGCCTCTTAGAGAGGTTATGGTATGGTGGGCTCTCTTCAAGGAGATTGCTGGTGGCTTGGATGACATTTCAGCTGGAAACAAACACTTCTGCGGTGTTTCAAGGGCCAGCCAACTCTGAGGACCATTTTTTTTTCCAGTTGGAGCAACATCGTCATAGAAAGCGCGCCTCCCACCTCATTCTCCTTCTTTTCTAAATTTTGAGTTTTTCTTGTTGGAGGTGAGGGGAAGAGTACAAAGTGTTCTTCTTCAAAGGCTGCTTCAGCGTTTTGCAGAACTGCCTGAGGAAACTTGAGCCCAGCTGTGAGGACGGCCATCTGCTCCTGCAGAAGTCATCACAGAGCTGGATTTTCCCAGAACGCTCTCTGTCTCTGGAAAGGCCAGAGTTGAATTATGATGTATGTTAGGAAATGGGCCCAGTAGCAAGAGGAATGGGATCAGTCCACTCAAGAATTGTTTGAGACTTAGGCTTTGGATGGAAAACTATTATTATTCCACAAAACTTTCCCTTGAAGTTGACACTGAGGTGCTGGATGCTGAGGAGGTTTGCCTGGTGAAACAGTGGAGCTGGATGACTTTGCAGACTATGAAAACTTACATAGATAGGCACATTCCCATGTACACACACACACACACACACACACACACACACACACACACACACTTGCATGCACACACCCAAGTCAGTTAAAATCTGAACTCATCAATCACGGGAACAAATCCCAGGATCCTATTAGGACTCATAACCAGACCACAAGGACAGGACCAAGCCAAAGCCAGACTCTTCTAAAACAAAGACTTTCATGTCATTTAAAAGAGAACACTGTAAATTCAGCATGCCATATCTGCCCAGTTCACAGTTTTTTAGTTGGTCCATTGTTGGACATTTCTCTACATGTCTCAGGCTGATCATCTGTAAAGCAAGGAAAAAATAATGATAAGGGATTTGTAACAACTAAACGAGTTAATACAAGCAATACACCAGAAGCAGATCTGGCAGGTTGTGTTTCTCATTTTCTAAAGTTCCATCACACTGAGAGAACTGAGCATATGCTAGGGAGAGGAGAGGACTTCGGCAGGGGCAACTGAAGCCTCCTAACGAGAGTGTGGGCCTTCCCTGACTTGCCCAATACAGAAGCTGAGTTCGGCCCCCAGTAGCTCCTCTAGAGGCTTGCTGCCACCGCTCAACAGAGCAAGGACCCCGAAAGCTCCCGAGTCAGCAGGAGCGCTGTGCTACAGCAGCATTATTCTTAGCAAGAAGCAATATTTGAAAGCTGTGGTGGTGGACACAGTGCCATCCTATAGTAAGGAGGAGAAATGCAGTCTTAAAGTCCATCCACCAGACACTGCTTAACCACATAACTGGGCTTGACGCTCTGACTCCTGGATAGGCTGAGAAAGTCTGACGCTTCACATTCTCACTAACCCTTCTCATACTGTCTCCTTCCAGAGAGGTATGGATTTGGTTATCTTTAGCCCTCAGGGTGCTATAATGATGCTCTGGGGACAGTCTTTAGAGCAGTGGTTCTTGACCTGCGGGTCTTGACCTTTTGGGAGTCACATATCAGATATCCTGCATGTCAGATATTTACATCGTGATTCATAACAGTAGTAAAATTATAGTGATGAAGTAACAATGAAATAATTCCATGGTTGGGGGTCAACACAACATGAGGAACTGTATTAAAGGGTTGCAGCATTAGGAAGGTGGAGAACCACTTCTCCAGGGCCAACTACAAGGCTAGCTGTTATAAGCTTAGGTCCCCTTCTACAATGTGGTCTTATAAGAACCTGTTCTTATATTATAACAGTCTTATTATATAAGACTGTTCTCAATTTCCTGTTACCATGAGACCTAACAGATTTTTTACTTTTTTTATTAAATTATTGTTTACTGCCTCAGTTCTTTGAGTTCTAACCAAATGACTGAAGCTCTGAAAATGTCAGTCTGTGTTACAAAGCAGTCTTAGAATGTTCTCTGTGGCTATTCTTGATCACGATGCCGAGTTTAATTTCTTTTCTTTTATATATGAGACTCCAACCCAAAGAGGTCAGAATTCTGCTAGGCTTCTGAGCTCTTAACTATAGATATTCTGAGACCTGGTTAAGGCGATGCCTTTGTGAACTTAAGGATTACTTCTAGGGAAGCAAAGGCTACCCCAGAGACTTCCACCAAACACTCAGCATGCTCAGAAGGAAGGGAAAGGGCTTCTTAATAGTTCACTGGCTCAGTCCTGACAGGGGTGCACTTGAAGGGCTAGGTCCTGCCACACAGCCAGCTCGAGCACAGTGCTGTGTGCATGCCATGATAACAAACAACAATAGAGATAATTAATGGAGCAGCTGACCCTCTGACCTCCAGATGCTCACAAGGTACCACCTCATCAATTCCTGCTCCTCCACGCAGCCTCCATGCCTTCACAGGATGCCTTGCTGTGGTACATCAAGAATGCAGACCTCGCCTCGGCTTTGTTCATGAGGCTAAACCAAAGGGAGAGCTCCCCAGCCCTCCAGCTCATGCCTGGGTGAATGAATCAGCACTGGTGTCACTAACATATTCCAGGTCATGTACACACACAGCACTGTTATTATATCTCAAAATTACTTTTAAATCACCATCTTTGGGATTTTTAACCGTTTCCCTAAAAAAATGGGGCTCAGGAAATTCTTACATGGAGCAAGGATGGCACCCAGTGGCCAAAATGCTTCATCTCAGATCTGGTTCTTTCAAGGATTTGCCAACTGCTTATCTCCTTGGAGACAATAAACTGCTGGGAGATCGTCCCCTTATGCCAGAGCTAAAACGACTACACATTTAAGTTGAGCAAGTTTATACACACACACACACACACACACACACACACACACACACACACACACACACACACGATGGGAGGTGGGGATATATCAATGAGTTAAATTAGAATAAAGACTTAAATGTGTATGTGTATGTGTGTGTATTTTAAGAATTTTTTAAAATAATCACATTTTAGGTGTGTGTGTTTTAAGAATTTTTAAAAAATAATCACATTTTACATGTTTGTGTGTGTATGCGTGTGTGTTTTAAGAATTTTTGTTTAAGTAACCACATTTTAGGTAAGCAGCACACTGTCCATGATGCCCCTAACATCAGAAAACTATTACACATCTTCCTCCCCATAGTTTCTCTCTGGTTCATAAGTCCTCATGCTCCAAGCATAAGACTTTATCTCCTGACAAGTGCTTTATCATTAACCTGATGTTTGCAGTCTTCTCTCTGTGTTATCTTTCTCACACGGTACTTGGCAGCCTGGAAAGTGCAGGATGACAAAGTGGAACCCTTCTTTTCTCTTTGAGATTTCCAGATGCTGCGAGATTTCCACAGTGCAAGATAGGCAACTGGACTAAAGAAGACAGGCGAGATGTCAGGATAATGGATCTTCTCCCCCTGCTCCCCGGATGATGCAAGGTCTCCGTAATGTTTCCTGCTTCCAATTTCCTTAGGTTGCTGAGCAGTCTGAAGTCCCAGGGCAAGGAGCCATGTGGACAGCACAAACATGAATCCAAAGAGAAATTTCTAACAAAACAGTGTTCCACACCAAAGAGTGCCACAAATAGTCCTTTTAAAAACAGTATCTTAAGTTCAGGCCAAAATTCCTTCTTAGACGTCTTTGCCTTTGCTCACTTGGCTCCAAGACTGTCAAAATGTCACTCACTTTCCAAGAATAATAGCTGAATCAAAAGAAATTATCTCAGGGTCAAATTCCGTGACTTTGCTTCCATTTTCCTACTTAAAGAGTAAGTACTGTTTCTAGAATCAAAACAAAACTGGGCTGGGGGAGGCAATCAAAGTCGGGTACAGTTTTCTTTCCTGTTCTTATTGTTTATCTTTTTTCCCCCTTTTACATGTGACAGAAGCTCACTAGGTAGCCCAGGCTAGCCCAGAGCTCTTGGTTCCCCCTGGCTGTGCCTTCTGAGTACTGGGATTACAAGAGTGTACACCACCCCCGCCTTTCTTGATGGTTCTTTAATTCTCAGTTACTTCACACACACAATGGAGATATTGGGCCCTGCCCTCACCAAGAGATTGAGGGTCACAAGCAATGGCACTGTGAAGAATATATATACATATATATGTGTGTGTGTGTATACGTGTATATATACATATATGTATATACATACACACACATATATCTCCACTGCTTAGATTTAACAAATTACTATTTAAGCATTTACTTACGGGCAGAGCTATGGTATAGATTCTATATTGATGAGTTTAAGACTTGTGTTACCAAAGACTGCCACATTGAGTATCATTACGTTTTTATCACTCCTCAAACATAACATAGACAGCAGAGCCTTTGGAAATTAATTGTAAAATGTAATTAAATCAACCTGAGCCAGGTCTTCCAGCAAATTCTCTTAATTCTGAAGCTGATCTTCAATTCAAACCTTTGAGCATTCGGAATCATAAAGACCTCAAGATGTTTTGTCAACATTTATTCGCCTTTGTGTTTTATTTCCCCTTCACTCCTACAGATAAACTTTATAGGCTCATAAAATTGCGTCATTTTATAGCTGGAAATGGCCTCGCTGTACAGATGAGGGAACCTGAAGCCTGGAAAATCTACATGAACTGGTAGCTGTTTCGTCTGTCCCTGTTCACATGTGTGCTCACGCTTGTCCTGCTACACACCTGTTCTCACAGAGACTGTGTCAAGGGACAGCTGTGGCCCTGAGACCGTAGACAACCCGAGGCCAGACATTCTACACTCACTCTGCATTTCATGTGCTGCCTCAGAACCTAGAGCAGTGGGGGTCACAAACATTTTAAAGGTTTTTTAATAGATCCATTTCCAACTGGAACATAAACACAAAGAACTACCAAGCCAGTTTGTGATTTTGCGAATACATAGGGGAGGCAGATATAGGACCAAATGATATTAAATGCTAATAAAAAGCATTAGAAAAACATTTTGTGAAGCAAGAAAATAATATGTTTTAAAAATGTATAGTTTGGGCCAGTGAGGCGGCTCAGCAGGCAAAGGGTACTTGCCTCTAAGCCTGATGACCTGAGTTCAATTCCTGGGACCCACATGATAGAAGAAGCGGACAACATTCTGAAAGTTGTTTCTTGATCTCTGCATGCACATTATGACATACACTAAGGCAAACAGACAGACAACACATATACACACACCACTAAATAAATAAATGTTAAATACTTTAAACACATTTAACAAAATACATGACAGATTTTATTCAATAGCAAATCACCAATGCTGTGAAAAAATCTCCTGCTGATAGCGAAGTGACAACATTCTTACAGAGCATTTCAACAGACTTGGGCCAGAGCTCAGCCCAGAGGACATGAAGCCCTTTATCATCACAGCACTTAGGCTGCATAAGGAAATAAGAAATTGATAAGCAAGTATGTGAAAGAAGGAGTTGAAACCAACAAAGAGTCAAGATTGAGACAAGACTTTCAATTACTGGTCTTGTCTTAGGTCTCTGCTTCAAATTTCTGCCTGGGGCCTGTCATTCCTTCTACCCAAAATGGCAGAGTCAGTGAACTTGGTCACAGGAGAGACATTTCCTCAGCACCCAGGTGCCAAGCATGGCTATAAATGATATAAGGGATATAAGGAAAAAGGACCCCCCTCCCGCCCGATGCTCCCAGTCTAACCGTCTGATTAGATGGGTGTACCGAGATTTATGTTGCAGGTAGAAACTGAAAAGAATGCAAGCCATCGATCACTTCTGCCTGAAGGACAGTGGATGACTGGGGAAGAGGCAGTGAGCAAGGTCAAATGGATTAGCCGGGCTGTAAATATGCAGAAACAAAGAAGAGGATGGGCTGGCAGATAGGGAAGGGAGGAAGCGGGAAGAGAATGTCACACAGGGATAGTGAAGGGGGGCACTCGGGGGCAGGTTAGAACAAGCTGGGACAGCGGACAGGAGGTTTGAGTGCGGAGTACTTTTAATGTCCAGTTAAGGAGCTGAAAGTGACAGATGAATCTAGAGACTCACAGATGATGTTAAGCTCTGTGAGCAGGAGCCTGGCACCCACTGAGAAGTACTGTCCATTTGGCAGCTGCGTTCAGCCTAGATTTGAGAAAGGGTGGAGAAGGAGGAGGCAGGGAGGTCCGTCAGAACCAGAGGGTGCAATCACTGCAGAGGAGCAGACAGTGTGAACAAGCGAGGGGCTGAACCAGTGAGGGTTGTGAGCTGGACTGGAATGAGAAGAATATGCCAAGGCAGAATTAGTGGGCTAACATGGAAACGCAGAGGGGGAAGAGTCCTGAACGGCTGATGGATGATATCTAAGGCACACAGCTGCAGAGTGTAGGTAACGGAGAAAACAGTCAGGAGGGTGTGGCTCGTTTGTATACTAAACGGTCAATGAAGGAAGAACAAACCATCAAGATTGCTGAATCAAGCACCCATCCCCATAGTGGGGGCCGACTGTCCTGGCTCTATAATTTCCCAGTTCAAATCTGTAATTCTAGAAAGCTTGTATTAGAAGAAAGCCAGAATGAATATGGAGCAGTGCTGTTCCAGATACCTCAGTGTTCCGGAAGGTTCTGCCATCTATGGCTTCTTCTATTCTTTTCACACTTCAAGGGTCGGGGCTAACCCTGGGCCACACTGGCCTCCACTGGGAGTTCTTCATTCCGTCATTGCTTGGCTTCCGAATACTCTAAAACAACTCGAACTGCCCTCCAGGCCTGACTCCGTGGACCAATAGGGAACGAAGTAAACTAAACTGCCCAAAGGAGGTGGGCGAAGCCCTCCAGACCTTTTGCAAACCATTCAAAATCGTTTTCAAATATGTGTTTATATGTTTTGTGGTTATGTGCACATGAGCGCAGATGGCTGAGGAGACCGGAGGCATCAGATCCCCCTGGAACTGGGGTTGGAAGTGGTTATGAGCTGCTGGATAGGCAGGCTGCTGGGAATTCAAATCCAGAAGCAGTACGCGCTCTTAACTGCTGGTCCATCTTGCCAGTCAGTAAGTACCTCAGGCCCATTCTTTATCCCACAAAAGCAGATGTTTCCAGTGAGTGACCTCTGGAAAAGCTGTCCCTACTTGGTTTTCCAAAGGAAAGAAGTGACAAATAGTGGCTGTAAGTGTTGATCTGAGAGAAGGTCAAGGTCATCACAGGATATATTTGGGTCAGGTAGGTCTTTGAAGGGCCCTCAATCCACAGCCGCTGAGCTCAGCACTAAGAAAGGCCACCCTGGCCTTAAAGACCTGGTCACTGCACATCGCCCCTCCCGCCCCCCCTCCTCCCCCCTCCCATCCCTGCCCTCCGGCCTCCCTAGCATCTGCAGTACTCAAGAGTGACAAAGTACAACCGTTTTTTTCTGTGATGTGGCATTTGATTAAGACACAATTCATAAAGGGAACTGGACACTTGAGCAGCAGGCATGCCACATATTTATGGATGTAGCCTGGGCCACGCAGGCTGCCAGCTGCCTGCTGCAGTGTGAGCAGACTGCCCTGGCCAGGGCTGAGGCTGCTCTTTCCCCTGCAGTTCATTTTCCAGGGAGAGTTCAATAGCTTGCCCTGACAGTAAAGAAAAACTTGGAGACTAAACTTGGCATAAATACTACTGAAAGTCAAAACAATGCCTTAAATTCAAGAGGCAGGAGTAAGGGTGGGGTGGGGGAGAAAGCCTAGGTTAGGTCTAAGACGATACCAGCATTCTGTATATACTGCTGCCTCCTCACAGCACCCTGGAAATAAGCTGGGGTGAACCGGAAAGCCAGGGCGGGCAGTTCTGAAAGCAGCACTCCAGAGAAGAAGACTGGAGGACAAGAAGACAACGTGCTTCCTTCTGACACCAAGGTCCCAGGCTAGCCCTGGCTGCAGAGAAGCCTCTGCAAGAGCAGCTGTCCGAGACAGAGGAGCTGGGGGTGGGGGTGCTGCTGTTTCCATGGGTGACACTGAGCTGCTGGCTTCTGTCACCGGCAGCCCTCCACAGTGATCTCTGATTGCCCCTCCCCAGCATGCCCTGAGTTGCCCGGTTTGGTTGAACGCTGCAATGTGCTGGCAAAAGCAGTCAGGGAAGAGGCAGGCTTGTGCGGTGCCTCTGTGCCAACTTAGAATAGGAGCACCTTCCTGAGTCGGTTAGTGTAACGCATCCCCAGCACCGGTCCACAAAGGGAGCATGGCATTCCTCATCCTGATTGCCCCGAAGAGCCTGGGTAGATTGGCAGGGCAGCATTGGTGGGTTATCCTGAGGCCAGAAGCTGCTTCTACACACAATTTTATCCCGTGAATTGAAGTGACCCTCTTAAATCTAAACCGGCTGCTGCTGATGGTCTTTGAAACCACATCTCATCACTTACGCTCTTCGCTTGGTTGGTTTTGATTTTCCCAAGACAGGGTTTCACTGTATTAGCTTTGGCTGTCCTGGAGCTTGATCTGTAGACCAGGCTGGCCTCGAACTCACAGAGATCCACTTGCCTCTGCCTCCCGAGTGCTGGAATTAAAGGCGTGTGCCACCACCGCCCAGCTTCATCACTTACTTTAATCTTATTTCTGTATGTAAATTCCACAGGAAGTGTCTATTCTTGATATTTGGTTTTGTTGACTTTGCCATGATATTAATTTGTGGCGTGGGCATTAACATTGAAAACTTGAAACATGGAGAGGTGGTCTGAACCCAAACGGCCACCTTGAGTTAAGGGCCTTTAATTACCGCGGCAGTTACGGGGCAGTAAATGATCCTCCTCTTGGATCGCAGCTGTAACCCCTGTGGTTCTAAACTGGAAGAAGGGATGATGGAAGGAGGCCATATAACACGAGAGTGTCCACAGGTTGATGCTAATGGGCAAACTAGCAGTCGATGGTGATAACCATTAGGTCTGACCATGGCGTTGGAATCCAAGGAAGGGGCATAAAACCACAGGAGCGTATAATTGGTGTACTAAACTCCTTTTCTCATGTTATCACAGCTGGTATCTTCAGGTTATTAAAAGCCCTTAAACCAGCAGTCTTCAAAGAGATCTAATTGTCAATATGGTCCTTATCCGTTATTCCTGTTAGCACAGTGCTAAAGAGACAGAAACAGGTGCTAAAATCTGCACAAATTTTCTCTATGTCACATTCTCATTTCAAGTTCATGGGACAGTAAATGTTAATGAGGGGAAAAAAACATTCTTTGGATCTTGGAATGCTCATTAATGCACAGAGCAACCAGCCCATAAAGAATAATTTATTGACATTATAATCTAAATTAGATTTCCAAAAGCAGTTAATTTATTAGTACCCAGAAGTTTGGGGTCTTTGCGTGTGTGAGTGGCCCTACAAACAAGACTATTTCCTGAGGTATGAATGATATCAGAATCAGGAAAAATAAGCCCCAGATCTGACATTCTTGAAGAAGCAGAATCCACCTGTGGGTTCTAGAAGGGCTTTCAACTCCCTGATGGTCAGTTTCAGTTGTTAACTAGAAACAATCTAGAATGGCCTGAGAGGAGAGTCTCAGTGAGGGCTTGTCTAGATCAAGTCAGCCTGGGGGTGATTATCTTGAGTGTGCTGAGGTGGACAGACCCAGTCACTGTGATTGTCACCACTGCTGTGACAATCAGGTGGGAGATCCTGAACTATGTGAGTGGAGAAGGCAGGTTGAGCACAAGCATGCATACACTCCTTCTCTCTCCACTCCTGTGGATGTGACCAGCTGCCTCCAGTCTCTGCCACAATGACGTCCCTACAGGTCAGACTAGAGTCTGGAACTGTGAGCTGGAATAAGCTCGTTCTCCCTTAAGTGGCTTTTATCAGGGTGTTTCATCACAGCAACAGAAACAGAATTGAGACAAAGTCTGATCCTGTTTTCCCACCCACCACTACATAGCTCTCCAAATTCTTCTCACCAGGACAAACAGGGGAATCAGAGGAAAAGAAACCACAGACAGCTCCTTCACAGCATTCTAAAATGGGGAAAACATCCACCAGATGGACCAGCAGGCACTAGGAAGGGTAAGGTACTAGCCTAACATCGGCGGTTACTAAGGGTTTACTACAGGTTATCTTCCATGATGTCAGCCTTCTGTGTACAAATGGTTGTAAACTAAGGATAATAAAGGGGCAGATCTCACTCTTCACTCCTCAGTGTCGTTGGTGTTCTCACTTCTTCCTGGGGTCCTCAGGGTATGCCTTCCCTGTCCTTACCAAGTGACCTCTTCATCTGCATTGACCTCGCCAGCCCTGGACAGTCATACTGGAAGGAAAGCATCCCTCATCCAGTCTGCAGTGAAGGAAGCTTCCTGCCACTGGTCCCTAGTATATGCAGCTGATACTCTGGACCCTGAGTTGTCTGAAGCATGGAAGATGCTGAATCCATCATGAAGATCAGGCCTTTGCATCCACTCATGTTTTCAACTAAGAATGTGGATCCATGGTTGGTCGAAGGAGGAGACAGAACCGAGAGATGGCTCTCATGCTGAACTTGAACTCACATGTGGACAGGGAGGCGTGTGGACTCCACTTCCATTAGAACACGCTCCTGATTTAGAAAGGCTCTTAGACTCATGTAAATAACCACATTTGCTGTTCTCTGGGGAGTTTCTGTACCCCAGATGTGGTGCATCTTGGGTTCCTAATGAGGTCTTTCATATGCCTGTGTATTTGGGCTCCTGTGTTTTCCATGGAGGTCATCTTGGAATTACCAAACACTCATCCCAGCTAAGTAGAGTGAATCCTGGGACTCATCCATCCTTCTACCTAGGAAATCTGTGCATAACACTGATTCTGGATTTAAGTAAATCACTAGGCTGTTACAAAAACTATGCATATTTTCAAAAGTGTAGAACACAATATAGGTTACAACACATTTGGATGTCGATGTGGCTCGCCTGTATATGTTGGTGAAAATAAAGTATTTATTCAGTTATTTAGTTAGTTGTATACAACCGAGTCTGGAGTTTCTGTGAGTGCTGTCCCATGACTATACACAGGATTATTCTAAGCACACTACATTTTACTGTTATTGCTGCAGTTACAATAGACATCAGCTATCAATTAGGATAATGTTTTATTTACTTTATATATCAAGGAAAAAGCCATTTGGTTAAAATTATCTACTATATCTCAATTACATTATAATAGGATACCAGCTAATATCTTTTGGGATAAAATCTGGAATAAATCAGTTCAGTTAATAATCTCAACAATTTTAAGATGAAATAACCCTTTGTTCTCAAATTTAAATACTTCATATTTTTAGTAGGTTTGGGAGCTAATAATAGAAAAGTACAGCATGCTCTAAGACAATGGCGTTCTCTTTGCTCTAAAGCAAGGAATGAAGCCTGGATGTAGTTAGTGGCCTTCACAAAGCAGTCAGCTCTGGACTGTGTAGCTTGCTG
Source organism: Peromyscus eremicus (assembly GCF_949786415.1). NCBI lineage: Eukaryota > Metazoa > Chordata > Mammalia > Rodentia > Cricetidae > Peromyscus > Peromyscus eremicus. The sequence goes on from NC_081419.1 coordinate 54,319,355, forward strand.
TAGTTCTGGGAGATGGCTGTGAGTGGCTTTTAGAGTCATTATGCACTTTGCTGTCCTCTTTCTGGTCACTTCCCTGCTTTGGTAACAAAAATAATCATAATGGCAGCAAAAAATGAAATAATAGCATGTAATATTATCATTTTAGCAGGAGCTAGGCATTGCCATAAGTAAAATTTCTAGGCAAGGAAACTTTTGCCTTATTGTTTAACTTTTCAAATTTATAGATAAAAACAAAATTTTTACAGATTATCATATATTATCTGGTGTTATAATACATGCACACTAAATTTTATTAAGGTAAATAAGCTTTAATATCTTTATGGAAATATATAATTTGCATATATTAAAGAAAATTTAATTTAAATAGGCATCTAAAATAATTTCATGTTGTAGTTTTAATATTTTCTTGATGATGAACTGCTTAAGATCTGGAATACTGATGATCTTTGTACTCATTCATTCATTCATTCATTCACCAAGTATTTACTGAGTGCCACCATGTTCCAAGAACTGTGAGAGGCAGCAGAGATAGAACTGTGAAGAAAATATACAAGAATCCCTGTCACATGGAGTTCATGTCCTGGTCAGTATGCCATGATTTAAATGTGTCCCCAAGTTCCACATGTTGGAAATTTGTCGTCAATGCAGCAGTATTGACAAGTGGAACTTGGGGAGATGGATGGGTCGTGAGGGTCTGCCTTCGTTCATGAATGAGTGGATTCACGGCTTACTGGAAGGGAGGTGAGGCTGTAGAGCAGCTTCTCTGGCCTGCTGCTCTCTCTCAACACAAGACGCCCACCACATGCACCCCCCCACCCCACCCCCACACACCAGATGTTGAGCAGACGTCAGTCATACCCTTGGGTTTCTCAACCTCTGCAGCATAAGCTGAGTAAACCTTTACTGTTTATAAATTCCACAGTCTTAGGTATTTTTGATAGGACAGAAAACAAACTAAAAGAGTGTACAGGATGTTCGCCTCTACAACAATAAGCCCCGACTGCTGTAGTTTAGATAGCTTCGTTCCTTCCAGGGGGGACCAGCCATTACTTCTTGAGAGCATAGTCTCTCCTTCTGATCTGGGGTACCACTGTGAGACTTTTCCTTAAGCAACTGTCAAATGTAACAACTCATTGCATTCCCTCCTGGGAAATTCTACCCCTGTATTCAGTCTTTCTTTGTCCTCTTCCACGGTTCGTGCAAGTCAATTCTAAAATGACTCTATCAGGGTCGAAGATCTCTGTGTCATTCTTTCCCTATGAGGATAAAATGGATCTCTGTGCAAATGGGACTCCTAGAAGAGCTGCGAGCAATGTCTATACCAATATTATAAATACGACATTTCTTATGGTTGTAGCTTTCCCTAATCATTCTCAAAACCTTTAAACAGAATTTAGAAATACAAACCAAAGATTTTTAAAGGGAGAAAAATCAGTTTTCCAACATTCTTGGGGTTTTGCTTTTCCTGAAGTCCTAGGGATTGAACCCAGGGCCTTGAACATGCTAGGCAAGCATTATACCGCTGAGCCCCAGCCCTCCTATTTTGTGGCTGTTGTTGAAAAATGGTTTGTAGGAATCCAGGAGACAAGATGGAATTCTGAACTGCACCCAAGGAGACAGTGGTGGCTAAAATAAAAAGGAGCATCTAGGACTCATTCATAGACTCATCTTTGTGGGAGCCAGATAGGGTCATGCTGAGCAGCAGGGAGGCTTGACCGCTGGGGGTGGGGGGTGGGAATCATCATACTCCTCAGTATGCTCATCTGGAAAATAGTGTGCATAGCCCTTCACACGGCTGTGAGTTGAGATGGATAAGTACAGGGGAAGAGTCTGTAGTATACCGGGCACACAGGAAGCACGGGGTAAATGTTAGTTATTATAATCTCAATCTCTCTGTTTAGACTTTTTTCCTCCCCCTGCCTCCAAGACAGGATTTCTCTGTGCAGCCCTGGCTGTCCTGGAACTCACTCTGTAGATCAGGCTTGAAGTCAGAGATCCTCCTGCTTCCTGAGTACTAGGATCAAAGGCATGCATCACCTCATTACCACTGCCCTGCTTCTTCATTTAGTTTTATAGATAAACAAGACAATAAGGCTCAAAATTTTTAAGTGACTAGTAAGTTAGAAGTAAAACCAATGCCTAAGTCAGGTGTCCCAATTCTCATCCAATTATACAAACCCTCCTCCCCATATCTGCATGCTTAACAAATGAAAAGACATATTGACTCATGTAAATCACAGAGACCACACAATCGTTTAAACTTTTCACCTCTCCAAAATGAAGGACTCTGAGTCTCTCTGCCCAGGACTGTGGCCCACGCTTCAGACAAAGTCTAGTGCTAACAGTGCAACTGTCCCCTTCCTCACCTTAAACTTGTCGACTTCAGCCTTGGAACACGTGGCGTGGTATGACAGCACCTGATACGGAAGAGGAGAGAACATCAGTATTGACATGACTGGGTTGTCTTCAATTCTCCTCCCTCGAATATGGGCTTTGCTCACATCCACCACCTTGACTTGACCGTGGATTTCAATGTATAACAAGAGATTGTTATGAATTGTCTGTGACGTACACTGAAAGCTGACTACGGTACACCAGTATCTGTCAAAGGAACACCATGGAGGTCAAGAGCACAGCCACCAGAGGATGTGAGTACCTACTACATCCTTCCGCACTTACCAACCTTCGAGAATCACAGTTGGCCTCTGAATTGTGATTCAGCATTTTCCAAATCTAATTAGCCTTAGAACTCTGCTTTAGATGACATAGCAATGTCACAACATGCCAACCTAACAAGTCATTGACCAAGAACTTCTGAGAAATGCTGAGGCAGGGGAAGGCACACAGCAGCAGAGGCAGCGTCCCAGTGTTTGAACACAGTCTGTGCAGTCATGCTGTCAGGGCATCTTCCCAGCTCTGGTGAACTTGCTCAGGCTCTTCCAGACTACTTTACAAAGTGGCATAATAGTGATACCATCGAGACACCTAATGTTGAACAGCAGCCTACTTTTGAAAATCAGAGGCTCCACCTGAAACCCCAGCCGTGGCCATTTTCCATGATTTTCAACAGGAAAAATTAGAATGCACTGTCTGTAACAACTTCCTGCAGCTTAGTTTCAGGGCAGCAGGGTTCATGGATGTGTAGGAAACAAGGAACACACGGAAGAATACAACAATGTTTAAGTGAAACTCTCTGTTGTTTACTGGAAGTAAATACTTTGTCTCCCACTGTGAACACTTTTCTCACTGATTTCTTTCCCTTAGCTTTCCCAATCCCCTTTCACTTTCAGAAGGAACTCACAAAAACATTATACTGTGAGAGAAATAACATTCGTAAGGTCTGGTTATTAACCACAAAATGGCAAATGTTAACTGTAACAATATTACCTGGGATGGGTTTGTATTTCACTGAGTTCTTAGGAAAATTGAATGCAATAGTATATGCCGATTATCCAGTGTACAATTAACTTATGCTGATTATATGAATAGTCAGTTAAAAGTCTACTCATATGTATTTGACTGAATATCATATATTATGATTTTCATTGATTCAATAGTTTTTCAGTAAAAATACGAAGCTCTTTTGGTTTTGTTTTATTTGTGTAAACTGTAAGTTTGTTGTTATCTTAGATTTTCTTATGGTGTTTGCAAGTTCTTTTTTGTATAGTCTTTAAAATCGGCTGTTAACCTGAAGAGCCAAAGCCAAAAACTTCAATTTGAAGCTCTGCCACTAGATGGTGCTCAGCCAGGCTTTTAGCATGTGGCTAAGGCATGCTACTCCTTTCTTTAAAACAATTTTCCATTTCCTTTATTATTAAAAAAGAAAAAAAACCTGTCAATGATACTAAATTGTAACTATTTGAATCAGTGAAGCAAATAGCTATTACAGACTGAGCTTCTCTGCTCACTTAAAATTAGTTTCTTTTATATTTTTAATTGAGGTATAGGGTTTGTTGATTTTAGAATCAAGTTCTGTAATCTATATGCATATATATTCATAAACATTGCCTCCCAGCCTATAATAGTGCATTTTGTTTTCTTGTTTTTAAGAGGATGGCTAGCTGTGTTGCCTTGAATATTCTCCTGCCTCAGACTCTCAGCAGCTGAGACTTACAGGCATGTGCATTATGCCTGGTTATTCTTTTAGTGAACTGAAGTTTTAAATTTTGATTTAATATATTTGTCCATTTTTATTATTATTGCTTCATCTGTCTTTTCTAAGAAGCGTTTACTCACCACTGAAGTTACTGATGTGTGTGTGTGTGTGTGTACAATTTGTTCTGTTTTCCTGTCTTCCAGAAATTTCTTGCTTGTTTTTATGTTTATGTCTATGATAAATCAAATTTTGTGCATAGGGCTGAAGGAAATAAATACTTTGGGTTTATTTTCAGGACTATTAAATTTTCCTTGTATATTTTATTTAATTTGACAAATAATATAATCAAGAAGCTTTTGGTTTGGGCCTTTAAATCTTATCTCCTATTACATGACTCAGAACCAGAGGGTGGAGAAGGAATCAGGCTCAGAATGCTTTTGTTTTGTTTTGCTTTTCGGGGACAGAATCTCACATTATATTCCAGACTATCCTGGAATTCATGACATAGCCAGGCTGACCTCTGACTTGTGCCTCAGCCTCCCGAGTGCTGGAACTCTATATGAGCTAAAGAATTTTTCTACCACCTTCTCCTAAAAGGTCCAGTACTGTGGAGATGGACAGGAAGGGATTTTCACTCCTCATCCTGCAGCATCAAGCCCTTTGGTAGACTAGGGGGGTGGTAGAAAGTCCCCTCTAGCAATCCCCAGAAAAGCAGAGTTACTCAAGGACAGAGGAGCAAGATACTCAAGACAAAGAAATCCTGAGTTTTTCTCAGGGTTTTTTTGGGGGGCTTTATTCCTCCAAGCACTTCTTGCTGTTTAGTTCCAGAGGACCTTGTAGACTGAAATAAGGAGTATTTTTTTTAAGTGCTGTGTTGGTTTGAATGAGAATGGCCCCCACAGGCTCCTAGTTTGTTTGGTTTCCAGTTGGTGGACTGGTTAGGAAGGATTAGAAGATGTCACTGGGGGTGGGCTTTGAAGTTTCAAAAGCCCAAACCATTCCCAATTAGCTCTTTCTTTCTGCCTTGTGCCTGTGTGTGACATAAGCTCTCAGCTACAGCTTCAGCACCATCTCTGCCTGCTAGCCGCCATGATTCCCCCTCCCCCTCCATGGTCATGGACTCTAACCCTCTGGAACTGTAAACCTCTATAAACTCTTCCTTCTATAAGTTGTCTTGGTCATGGTATCTCTTCACAGCAATGGAAAAGCAACTAAGTGCTATGGGTTGGACCCAGGGCCTTGCAAATGCTAGGAAAGGGTGTGGGATACTCCATATGAGTCTGGGCATCATCCTTGCACAGAGACCTTGCCAATCTTCTCTGAATCATTGCAGCTTTACATGTGCTGCTCAGCACTCAGATGCATCTAGGAAGGGCGAGGTGATTTATCTCTCCATTGGTTTCCTATGTTTGCTATACACACAAGGCGGGGCAATGAGAGCCAGTGACTTCTCCCCCTTCCTCTGTGTTACGTTCTGACTAGAGGTTAACGTACACCAGTGATCTTGCTACTCCCAGCGTCTTCTTGCAAAGACTGTGACCAAAAATGATGAACTCATTATTTAAATCCCTTTCAGACTTTAAATTCGCGCAGGTCAGGGAACTACTTGTGGGAGTCCTTTCCCATAATGTAAGCCTTGGGTATTGTGCTAGTTCGGGTTTTTATTGCTGTGAAAAGACACCATGACTATGGCAACTCTTATAAAGAAACATTTAATGGTGATGGCTCACTGACAGTTTCAGAGATTCAGTCCATTAGCATCATGACAGGGATCATGGCAGTGTGCAGGCAGATGTGGTGCTGGCTACATCTTGATATGCAGGCATGGGAAGTCACCTGAGACATCAGGCAGTATCTTGAACATAGAAAACCTCAATGCCTGCCCCACAGTGACACATTTCCTCCAACAAGGCCATACCCACTCCAACAAAGCCACACCTCCTCATAGTGCCACTCCCTGTGAGCTTATGGAGGCCAGTTACATTCAAACTACCATAGGTATCAAATTCGGGTTATCCGGTTAGGTATCAAATTCAGGTTATCTGGTTAGGTATCGAATTCGGGTTATCCGGTTTGGTAGCAAGGGCCTTGGTGCACTGGGCCATGTCACTAGCCGTGCTTCGCTGTTTAAAAGCATCTACAGATACTGCTACTGTCACGAAGAACCTCACCATCTGGGATCACGCTCACCGCCCCACCTTCATGAGTCTCAATGCTCCCCACCACACTACACTCACACCTTTGACGCAAATGTCCTGTTTTCCATTGACAAATCCACTGACGGGTGTTGAGACGCTCTTGTGTGGCCGAACTGAACCCAGAGGGTCACACCTTCCTTCTTTCTTTAAGGCTCCTCACTGGGCTTTCCTGGCCACACAGGGTTTGGGTTTTCATCCTAGCTCTATGGTCCTTCTCTTGTTTTTCTCCTTGCTTTCCTCTTTTACTCCACATGCAGTAGTTTTCCATGACTGTTCCCTTGGTTGACCATGCTACATTACCCCATAGCTTTACACAGAATGCCTGCGTCAACAACTTCTAAGTTCCATGTGCATTTGTCCTTACACTTCTCGCTCACATTCGCAATGACCACCATCATGAGTTCCTGCTGGGTTGACTCACTGGCAACTCAGATTTAACATTTGATATTTTTCCGTACATGCTAGACAGATTAACACTCTACAACTCCAACTCACAAGACATTCGCATCCATCTCACCAGACATCCCTGTTATCTGTGAACACGTTACAGTAGAGAGCAAAAAGAGGTGTCCACAGAAGGTATTTAACATTGATAAGTAATTAAGTGGGTTCCGTGTATCCACACAGTCCTTACAAGTGTAAGAAGGGAGGGAGGAAGAGTCAGAGTGATGTGGTGTGACACTTGACCAGTCAATGAAAGTTAGGAGATGGGCCACAGCAGTGAGTTTAGCTCTACAAGGCAGGAAAGTCAGGGACACAGACTGTCTGTTAACATTGCCAGAGGAACAAAGGCCTTTCTACTTCTCGATTTTAGCCTTGTAAGGGCTCTTATAGACTTGTGACCTCCAGAATTACAACACAATAAATATGTGTTACTTTAATTCACTGGGTTGCAGTGAATTCATTACAGCATCAAAAGAAAACTAATGTTCTACACAAATCTTTCTCCCAGAGACTTTCTTGGCTCCATAAGTAGCACACTATCCCGCAATTGATTTAAACCAGAAACCTCAGGATTATCTTTGACTGTTTTCTGTGGCCTCTTTTCCTCACGCCAAATGCATCAGAAAAATATGACATCTCCACTCCTGTAACTCTACCTCTTCTTAAGCTCAGGCCATCGTGCCTCTCCGCTGGGATAATGGCTCTAGTCTAGTGTAACCATCAGCTAGAATAAGCTTACACAAGTCAAAACCTGATTATTCCGTCCCCTAGATGAAAACCAACCATCAGATACCCACCAATCTGCCATATTTCCTCCAATGCTGCCTACAGATTGTTTACAGGTTTTAGGTTAACAGGGTAATCCAGTCCTGTGCAAGGACCTAGTAGGTCCTGTACCATTTGGTCATTGGTACCCTTCAAACTGTCCTTAATGTTACTTGTCCTCTTCTGTCTACTCCAGTCCCACTCACCTCCTTTTGGATCTCTAAAACACCAAGTTCTTCTTCGCCTGGGAGCTCCCTCTGCCCTCATTACGTGGCAGGGATCACCTTTTGAAATTGGGTTGATTCTCATGTCTTTACTGTGATCACTTCAAGAAACTACATCTCCCTGCTCATTTGTATCTTTTGAGTTTTGAGGATGCTTTCTCCATCACTTATCTCAACTGCCAGTGTCCCTACCCCAATCCAAGTCAAATCTATAGACAATGCTAAGCTCAATCCCAAGGTATTCATTTTCTTTCACTCATCCCTACATCTCCCAGTGACTTTTCCTTCAGAATGTTTAATCTGGGTGTTTAGCAAATGCTTTGAGTCTGGAATATTTCCCACAATGCTTCTGTTATGAGCTGAACTGTGTATCTCTCTTGGCCAAATTCACATACTGAATCCCTAACTCTCAGAATGTGACCATATTTGGAGACAGGCTATTTAAGGGGGTGATTAAGGTAAAATGAGGTCATGTGAGTGCACCCAGTCCACTATGAGTGGTATGCTTACAAGAAAAAGACCTTAGGATGTAGGACACAGACAACACACAGAGCAAGGAGTGACCATGTAAGGAAATGCCAAAAAGACAGCCACCCATGAGCCCAAGAGACCAAACCACTGGTGTCTTTAGACTTGACCTTAAGACTCAGAAATACGGAAAAATTCATTTCCAGCGTTTAAGCCATCCAGCCTGTGGTGTTTTGTTACATTACAACAGTCTTCAACAATTAATAGAATGGCACAACCTCACCAACCTAACATCTGTGACAGAATTGCAGGAAAAGAACAAGTCATTCCTGATGACTTCTAGCTCAGTCAGTCTTCAGAAGAAAATCATCACTCTTTTATATATGAATAAAATTATATGGTTCAGCTGATGACCGAAACATCAAGCCAATTTCTATAGTCAAGAACAGAATTTAACAAAACATAAAAAACACACACTTTATTATTTTTGAGCATTCTTGGATAACCGAAAGGATGCTTCTACAATTCCATGCTGCATTAATTTTATAATCTACAGCATTCCCCAAGGTTTCTACTTTATAGCAAGGATCAAGGTATAGCACACATTTTGAACAATAATGCTTGTTTGATCAGGAAAAAAAAGTTTAATTGAATGTATCTTAGTAGTTCGGAAGAAAAAAATTGCAAAACGGAATAATAAATGATACACTGTCTTCCTCTATGAGAAATATTGGTAGGTTGTGAGGGGTTGGCCATAGTATAAACAGTAGTTAATTTTTCTGACAGCTAAATAAAATTTGTATAAAACTTACATAGGAAAGTAAACAGCTGATCCCTGGGACACTTGAACCAACATTAAACTTTCACAAGGAAATTTCTAGCCCAGATAGATTTCTCTTTTGTGTCACTGTTAATTTAGAAAGTATTTGGAAGCTGAAACCAGGAACTCACTTTTGTTGATGGCCCTGACTTATGCATTCTTTACAGTTCTCAAATAAATTGCGATTGGCGGAAACCCTACCACTTTAATTAACTTTGGGATTGAACAGAAAAAGTAAGATAAGGCCATTAGCAAGCCTGAGGAAGGCAGGAGGAAACAGGCATGCTTTTGTGTCCGGTTTGCCCAGCAGGAAAGGACAATTAACTCCATTTCAGGGTAAGAGCAATGAAGAAAGCTCAAAACAGGACTCGCGTGTCAAGCTTTGCCCTCTGCCGTGTGTGGGGCAAGACCTGAGCCAAATGCTTGTCTTGCAGTTCCAGGAGCCTATCTTGGCGGAGGGCAGAGCTCTTGTCCCGGTTGTTTTCCGTGTTAATTGGGTGGCCGGCCATTTGCTCCTAAAGTGAGAAATAAACCACTGCAGAAGCACAGATGTGAAGAACCACTTCACAGAGTGGAGGAACCAAGGCCCCGTGAGTATCCAGACCGGCTGTCTCCCTCCGGAAGGGGCTGCATGACTATTTACTAACAGGCTGATGGCTCTGGTGGCAAAGTGGCTCTTGGTGACACGTGAACTGAAACGAACACTGAATTTTTCCTAAGTCAATTTGAGGCAAAATCCCAAATAATTTCTACTGAAGAGCTCTGAAATAATGAAGTTTGCCTTCAGCAGTCATCCTCGAGCTAAGAAAGGTGACAGTCTCCCTGGAGAAGCCAGTTTATTTTGAATGACCTGACAGAAATGTTATTTAGCTGTGTGAAGATCTATACTCCTGTTTAAAAAAAAAAAAAAGTTGACGACAGGATTTAAGACATGAGGACTGAACAGCTGCCTTCAGAGTTATTTGTTTCTATTGTCAAATATTTCAGAAACAGCCCTGTTGTCTGATGGGGTGAAATATTCGAAGAGCTGCTTCAGATAACTGTCCACCATACAACTGGATGTCATCATCTTCAAAATGTATGCCATATTTTAAAAAACTATGGACTTGAACTTTTTGAACTTAAAGTAGAAAAAAAAAACTGGATCTGGAATAATAAGTAAAATATTTACCTATTATCTAGATGACTTTAAGATTAGCTGTTTTTTAGCTAAGGGAGTAGGGTCACATGTAAAGCTCACAGCAACACATATTTATGGTGTACCCTTTTATAACTAAGGTGTTTTGGATGAGAATTATCCCACATGGTCTTGGGCATTTGGAGTCTTGGCTCTCTGTTGGTGGTGCTGCTTGGGAAGGTTTCGGAGATACAACCTTGCCGCAGGAAGTATGTCACTGGGGGTGGGCTTTGAGATTAAATGCCTCAAGCCTTTCCCAGTTAACTGACTGTCTCTGCTTCTTCGTGTTTGCTGTTCACAATGTGAGTTCTCAGCTTCCTGTTCCTGCCACTCTGCCTGCTGCTTGTTACACTGCCTCCACTTTGCCATCATGGACTCCAATCCTTCTAGAACAGTAAGCCAGAACACACGTTCTCTTCCTTAAGTTGCCTTGGTCATGGCATTTTATTCTAGCAACAGAAAAGTAAGTAATACAGTGGTGAATGCATTTCATGTGGGGCCTCAACTTACTTGATTGCTCCTTGTTGTTGGAAGCAAATCCAAGGTTTAACTTAATCTTTCATTACCTAGATTAAAAATGTAATATTAAAGACTGCACTCCAAATCTCAATCTAAGCTTTAAAATACGCCCTTAAAATGGATGCCTGTTTAGCGCCCATCAGCTCACACATAATGACAGGACTGAAACTCACGTATTGCTGCCTTAACTATCTTTTGTCTTTGCCCCGAAGTCACTAAACATCAGCACCTGTGCACTTGCTAGAGGTGAAAACTCTGCACCTTCCACCCAGAGTATTTCATGTGCAGACTAAGAAGGCCACCCTTCACAGGCAGGGTCTCTGTTCCTTCTTCTTTATTGAGGGAAAAGTTTGTGATGGCTTCACTAATAACGTAATATGCACAGTGTTGCTCTGAAAGTTGTTCTGGGCCCAGCGCATAAGAGCCTAGAAGCTTCTATTTTCTGGTTCTTGAAATGTTCCCTCCTGTAGCCATGAAGCATTGTGTAGAGAGACCATTTACCCTGTAAGGAACTCCAGCCACATGGAGAAACCTAGAGGTTGAGACATCAAGTGGAAAGAAACAAAGCCCTACAAGTGTGTGAGTGAGGAAGCCATCATGGAATGGAACCTCCAGCCTATCATGCTCAAGCCCCTAAGCTGGTACCACAGGGATATGAATCGATCTACCCATTCAAGCTCTCTGGAAGTCTGGATCCCTAAGATTATGAGCAAAGTAAACCAGTTTCATACGCTTAGATACACAACATTTTGGAGAGTGATTACAGCACTGTAAAGAGTAGACCAGGATCAAACTTCCCCTGGTATGTGCTGCCTCTGCCTTTCATGCAGCTCAGTGTTCAGTGTCTTTATCTTTAAAAATCTAGGTAAGGTTGGCCTTAAACCTCTGGAAACCATGGAGAAGCAAAACCATTATGCAAATCTATGCAAATCTTGGCTGTGTTTAAATCTCACCTTAGCTTTAAATTCTTTCATATTCTATCCTATATGATCAAGCCACTGAATGTGAACTTCAGCACCCCCTTGTTCTCCACAGGGCCCCTCACATCAAGCATTTGTAGGTTCAGTACAATGTGAAGGTTTCTTCCCTTGCTCTCTCCTCTTCCCTCCCTCCCTCCCTCCCTTCCTTCCTTCCTCTCCCTGTCCCCCTTTTCTTTCCTCCATCCCTTCTCCCTCCTTTCTCTCACCACTCTCCTTTGTCTTTCTGGAAAGACAATGAAGTTTCATCAAACAAACAAGTAAATACTGCAACTAAAGTATCAGCTCTACCATTCTCTAAACACTGACCCTCCCCCCACCCATGGGGTACCTCACTGATCCTTCCACCCATGGGGTACCTCACTGACCTTCCACCCATGGGGTACCTCACTGATCCTTCTAGCCATGGGGTACCTCACTGATCCTCCCACCCGTGGAGTATCTCATTGACTCTTCCATCCATGAAGTATCTCACTGACCTTCCACCCATGTGGTATCTCATTGACCTTCCATCCATGTGGTATCTCACTGACCTTCCACCCACAGAGTACCTCACTGATCCTTCCACCCATGGGATACCTCACTGATCCTTCCACCCATGGGGTACCTTACTGACCCTTCCACCCATACAACATCTCACTGGCCATTCATCCATAGACTCAGCCCCTCTTTATATTGACTGCTATCCAATGTAATCTCTTTTTCCTTTTCTCCCTGTCCTTACATTTTGAATGTAAAATCACAAAATTCCCTCCATTTCTCATACAGAATGGTTTCCTACATTCTCTGACTGATGGATGTGGTCAGTATTTATTCTTTTATAATCTATATTGTTCGAAGACAGCTTGCCAAAGGTTTTTCCATTGAAATCTTTCCATGAAATCCCAGGGTCTCTGTTTCTCTCACTTTATTATATCTCACAACCTCTCCTATGCACCTTAACTCATTCATTTTTCAGTTGGGTTGCAAACTCTAGAATATACCAGATAGTTCTCAATTCAGTTACTCTGAGTGGGGCCTGAGAATTTACATGTTTAACAAGTTCCCAGATAAAGCTGATACTGCTAGTTTTGGGGAAAATTCTGTGAAAACCACTGGTTAAAGCTTACCCATGCATTCCAACGTTAAAATGGCCTGAATTTGCTCTACCAGAGGCTACAGGTTGGATGTGAGCAGGGAGGAGACAGATAAAGTTTGACTGCCTCCTCTCCCAAACCCCAGTATTCTGAATAGCTTTGTTCATGAGGGCAGGAAATGTTTCTCTAGTTATTTTAATAATTAAACTTTTTGTGCCTGGATTTCTTTTCATTTCTTAATTCTATTGAAAATGGAGATAAGAAACTACTAAGAAATCTGTTTTGATGAATGTCCCTATAAAGCCCTTTGACTTACAAAAGCAATCTGATTAATATGCTATTCCAAACCATGCAGTCATGCGAGTGACCCACCAGATCTCCAAGCAGAGAAACAAGACTTCATCTCTCAGTTGCCACTGACTTGTGGAATGAGTTCATTGTCTCCTTGTCTGTGGGGTTAGTAGTAGCCCTTCATTTTGTTTGTGTAGAAGAAGTCTTTAATGAATTACCAGTGAGAATTCTCAAGGCAGGCCACTTCCTTCTAGTAAGCAAATGTTGCTTTCTTAACTGTCACCACTTAGGACGCCAACATTGGGAAGCAGAAGAGCTTGGCCTCTGAGCTCATTATTCTCACTCCGCTAGCCTAATAATCTTGACCTAATTTCTTAACTCAGGCTCAGCTTCCTTGTGAATAAAAGGGAGTAGATACCTTCCCTTTCCAGTTACATTCCACCAGCCAGAGTGTCTTAGTCACGTGAAGAGACACCATGGCCACAGCAACTCATAAAATATCATTTAATTGGGGGCTTGCTTACAGTTTCAGGGGTTTAGTCTATTATTGTCGTGTTGGGGAGCATGGCATGCAGGCAGGTGCTGGAGCAGTAACTGAGAGCTGCATCCTGATCCATAGGCATCAGGAGACATGGGCTTGGCATGGGCTTTTCAAATTTCAAAGCCCACCCCCACTGACACACTTCCTCCAACAAGGCCACACCTTGTGATCCTTTTAAATAGTGCCACTCCCTGGTGACTAAGCATTCAACTCTATGAGCCTATGCGAGCCATTCTCATTAAAGCCACCACATAGAGAAAGTTACAGGTCCCTTTCACTCCAATCACGGAGTAACCCTACCATGGGCCCCTGAAAGGAGAGGGTCAGAACTACTTGATGAGAATCACTGTGAAGGATGGGCAAAACAAATAGCAATTTAGGATTGTGAGTTGGGATTTGTTGGGATTATGTCTAAAACCATAGCAAATGAGCTCAGTACATGAATTCTACCACATGGATTTGGAGGTTTACTTGATGTTTTTAATCACTTCCTTAATTCCTTTATGTATTATAAAGATTGCATTTGGTAGATAAGATCTCCAAGTGAGATTATAGTGTGTGCACATTAGATATTGTTTACATTTGACATATGCGGCAATATGGCATTTGATTATTAGATATTACTGCATTGATTAAACACATTCCAATACCCATGGAAAAAAGATATTATAAGGGATGGGTAAGGACTGGCTTGCTTCTGTTACATAACTGTCAGGAAATACCTATTCATCTCAATCATTTCAATGTCATTAGGAGGAAAGAGACAGCCATTTTCTTTGGAAAAAGTTTCACATGGTAACAATTTTTCTATTTTCCTAAGTTCCCACTCGTCTGTCACAAAGGATCTCAACCATTAACACTGAAATTAAAGAGGCTTTTGTGATTGATTCTTAGTGTGATTCAACGCGACTCTCCACATATGCATATTGGACTATAATTTATATGTGTTTTAAAATAAGCATTCCGCTCCCACAGCTGCAGTATTTCTTACATTCTGTTTTAAAGTGAGGCTGTTTTTCTTAATCATGAAGGTTATTAAGTGTATTAATGTCTCACAAATGCTTTTCTAATGAACTCCTCGATTACTTGTTTCTCTTGTTTGTTATGAAGAACAGAGAACATAGCATTCTTTTAGACTAATTGAACAAAATTGGATTGATTATTGCTATTTCTAAAACAACCATAAACATGATACAAAGTTTTCCAAACCTAAAATTTATATATCTGGAACTATTAGTAGTTGAATTTCATTTAATACCATATTTCTAAATATCCCAGTATTGAATATGTATTTATATGCATCTCACTCCCCATTTTTTTTTTTTTTTCAAAATCAAAAGGGCTACTGGAGTGGTTTACCATTTTAGAAGACACATTGTTTGCATTGATTACAGAAGAACACCCTGGAACACTGGTGTTTATGTGGCCTTGCTGGGACGTCCCTCTAGAGTAAAAGGGGGAAGGAGGGACTCCACTGATCGTTATGGTTTGAATATGAAGTGTTTTCCCCAAAGCCTCGGGTATTGAAGGCCCAGTCCCCAGTTGGTAATACTGTTTGGGGATGTGCGGGGAACTTCAGATGTGGAGGCCTAGATGGGAGAAATAGGTCACTGGTGGGTGGGTTCTCAGAGCTATCCATGGCCCCTTTCTGTCTGTTACTCTCTGCTTCCTCAAAGATGTGAACTGTCTACCTGCCCTCCGCTCTCACACTGAAACCAGTAGCCAAAAGAATCTCCCTGAAGCTGTTTTTCTCAGGCTTTAGTTACAACAAGGAAAAAAAAATCACACAGTGGAAGAAAGGACATCCCAGAGGAAGTCTAAAGATGCAGTTTCCAATGTGCTGAGAGCCAGACTTGGTGGAATTGAGGAGCTATTTCTAATTTATTTTTAACTTTCATTTAACTAAAATGTGCATGCCACAGCATATGTGTGGAGGTTATAGGACAACTTAGAGGAGTTAGTTTTCTCCTTCTGCCTTGTGGATCCCGAGGACTGAACTCAGGTCGTCAGGCTTGGCTGCAAGTGCCTTTCCTGCTGAGCCATCTTGCCAGCCCCGATTTAAACAGAATTATCCATCAACTTGTTTCTGAACGCTGTAAATAAAAACCTATGTTGCAGGAAGGACATGTGGCTATCTGGACAGGGTGTAGGGTGCAAGTGCAAAGGCCCTGTGCTAGGCATGTGTCTAACTTCTTCAAGGACAAAAGAGGAGGCTGGGGACATGGAGACAGTGAGGGGAGAGAAAGGCAAGACAGGAGAAGAAACATAGAGGTTTTGAAAATCGTTGTAATTTGGCTTTTGATTAGTACAAATAGTGGAGGTTCTTCTTGCTGACAAGGGTAGTTTCCTAAGTAAGGTCCATCTCATTGACCTCAATACTTTTACTAAACTAAGGAGCCATTTCCCTCCTCCACAAAGAAATGATGAAAGTTTCTCCTTCGACTCTACCCAGGTCAGGGCTGCTGTTAACTGCACAGAGTCATAGAAGATGGGCTCTTTGGGGGAAATAATCTCATTCCTTGACAATTAGGACATGATCTCTTATCCTGCCGCACCCCAAAACAAATGTCCGCTGTTGGTCAATGTTATCTCTTTTCTTTTTCCTTTTCTTTCAGATTACCTTGGGCTCTCGAATTTTATCCCATAGCATGGGATGGACTTAATCATGTGTGTAGTTTGAACACAGGTTTGTGGTTGGATCTAATGGGGTCCAGTCTAGACTAGGCTAATGGGTCAATTGTTTCCTAATGACCACACAAAGAGACAAACGCGTTAAAGTAGAGGCTTTGGGAACCGATGTTTGCTCATCACTTGGTAGCTTTCGGGGAGGGGGGAGGGGGTGGAAGAGACGGACATTGCCCTGAATCCAAGCCCAGAGCTATCTCTTTCCTTCCAAGAACAGAAGTTGTGGTCCTGAGGTGATGGTCATGCACTGGGGCTTGGTTGCTATAGAACTTATTAGCATATCTGACCTAAGGGGCCACCAGGTTGAAAAGCCGGTGGAGGAGGGGCTCTCATTGACCTTGTTTTCAGGATGCCTTAAGCTATGTCTTCTTGGGTGTCAATGCCAGGGTCCCCCTCTCCCCAGTGGGGTAGAGCTTAAAGAAAATATCAAGCCGGGCGGTGGTGGCGCACGCCTTTAATCCCAGCACTCGGGAGGCAGAGCCAGGCGGATCTCTGTGAGTTCGAGGCCAGCCTGGGCTACCAAGTGAGTTCCAGGAAAAGGCACAAAGCTACACAGAGAAACCCTGTCTCGAAAAAAACAAGAAAAAAAAAAAAAGAAAGAAAATATCAAGGAGTTCTATGGACAGAGTGAATGAAGAAATCCACATTCTCACCTCAGACCTTCCAAAAACTGGGATCATGAGACCAAAAACTCACAGGTAGCCCCTGGAGACAGCAGATAGAGCCATTGAAACCTTACTTTTAGTTATTTCATATAACGTCCTGTGTGCCAATTGCTTT
Organism: Peromyscus eremicus; assembly: GCF_949786415.1. NCBI lineage: Eukaryota > Metazoa > Chordata > Mammalia > Rodentia > Cricetidae > Peromyscus > Peromyscus eremicus. Next base: position 54,336,416 of record NC_081419.1, read on the forward strand.
CTTGTTACTCTGACCAATTGCCTGATGAGAAGCATCTCAGGGAAGAAGGACTTGCTTCATCTCACAATTTTAAGACATACAGTTTATTGTTGTGGGGATGGCATGGAGGCATGGGCACGGGGGTGGGGGGTGGGGGGTGGGAGTGGGGGGGGGGTGGCAGCATCTATGGCAGTGTGAGTATGGTGACTTGATCACATCTCTATGGACCAGGAAGAACTAATAATAAAACCCCATTAAGAACCAGGGCTAGGCTCCAACCCTCTCAGTCTGTTCCTCAGTGACTAGCCTGTTCCAGACAGCTCCAACCTTTTAAAGATTTTATGTCTTCCCAGACAGCTGAGGCCCAGGGTTTCCAATATATGAGCATGTGGGATACATCTTACATACAAAACTCCCTACACATAGTGATATGTATATGTATATATGTATATATATGTATATATGCATCTATATATCGAGCATATACATATATGTTAACATGTTAGTTACACTAAGTCTTTTGTAAAGATCTGACATGACCTTTAAGGTCACACTGAAGACGAGTGCTGGGAAAGGGACACTTAGGGCAGTAACCTCACTGGAGCCTTTGTGATGCTTAGCTGACCAGTGAATTGAGCTGTGTAAGACTCTAGGAACATAGGTCTCTGGCCACATGTCATCCAAGTTATGTTCCAAGTATCTAAAATCACACAGATTAAGTTCAAATTCCCCCAGATACCCCAGATTCCCCCAGATCACTGACAGGGTTAGATGGGTTTATTCCCTAGATTTGGCCTCCTCTGGATGCATTTCTAGGTGGAGGCTGTTGGTAGGGCTATGCACAGTGTGAAATGTACAAACTACACCAGCACAGACTTCTGTGCTACCTAGTGTGATGTGAGGGGTTAGAAGGAAGGGGCGGCAGTGCCAATCTCCTGTGAATGGTCATATCTGCTTGAATCCTGCCATGGCTTAACACCTTTGGATAGCATTTATGCCCTTTCTGCCCTGGTACAAAACACTACCAAGACTCTTCACGTGGTCCCCAAAGTTAATGCCAGTTTCCTACTTGGATGAGACAACTCAGGCTTCACAAACTAATGATGGCAAGACAAGTCCGCAAGGCAAGGCAAGGCAGTTCTGCTATAGACCTTGTTTTCTCTTCCAAGCTGACTGAGCTCATTTAAGAATTAGATTTAGACAGGACTTCCTTTAGAGTTGAGTTGCTGGAACATCACGGGGAACCTGGCTTAGTCCCAGATTCTGCGCTGTAAACCCCAAAGCATTCAGCTTGCCAAAATGGTCCCTTGCCGATAAGCCAGTGGTTTTCAGGACAGCTCAAGAAGAGCAAGTGAATACATTTCCACCGGGGTTTCCTTCGCTTTAAGCTCTTCCATCAACGGGCCTTTCCCAGTGTCCGTAGTCCCTGTCCTTATCGTCCTCCTGCCTAGAAGTGCACGCCCCCTGTGCGAAGCAGGACCTTAAAGACGCTTCTCATCTCACTTCCATCACAGCCGTCATGGTCCCAGGGGTGAACGCAGCCCTGCAGCTGAGAAGACAGTCCCCAAACAACTGTACCCCAGCTGAACAACGGGGGCCCTTGAAACAGAGATGTGAGTTCGAATCTGGATCTATAAAACGCATCTCGGCAGGTCTCTAGCCCTTCCCGAGCCTCCGTCTGCTTGCTTGTCAGGTAGGAATCTTACGGTCTTCTCCATGCTGTGTTGGTAAAGGTTCTATGAGACATATCACACAGTGCTGGACACAAACAGACATCCAATCAATGAAGCACTTGTATAAGCATCCAAAACATCACACCACAAAACCAAAGACATGGAAACATAAACCACCAAGGGAAAAAATTCCAAACACGCTGGAACACATGTATCCAAGTAACAGTTACTTCCTCAGGTTTCCATGGGAACCGTGTTTCATTACTCCAAACATCTGCTGTGTTTGGGAACGCGGTCCACAGTCCTGAAGCACATTTGTTAGACCACAGCAGTGGTGACAAATCCTGTAAAGATGGATTTGATTTTGGAGAACCACCAAATGCTGTTCAGCAGGAAACAAAACGAAAACGCAGTCGACGTTTTGTTAGGAACACAGTTATGTTTATAAAGTACCAGCATTAATCTCTCTATCGATGGCAGAGTGATCCCTCTAAAATGTCAAACGAACCACATTCCCCTTCTGTAGGACTCCTCAATCATTTGTGACTGCTCTAAGAATCAAGTTCAAGTCCCTTCATGTAGCACAACTATCTTTTGTGACCCACCCTTTGCCGCCTCATGCGAGCCTCTCTCCTGGTGTGCAGAGATGCCCGGTTGGTTGCCCTGAGCAGCTTGCCAAACCAGTCCTTCCCCCTTCACCTGCAACTTTCCTTCTCCCTGGGGCATGCCAGAGAACTGTCTCTCAAAACCGTGCAGCTCACTACCTGTCACTCGAAAGTTCCCTTCTCTGAAAATCTGTCTCGATACAGCTCTCCGAATTAGATGCTTCTCCATTAGATGCTTCTCCCGTATGCAGTACCTAAGTCGGTCCTAAACTTGTCAGGCAGGGCGGCAATCTCACGTTCCCTTGCCTCTGTCCTCTCCTAGACAGAAATTATGTGAAGCACTATCTGTGTCTCATGCCATTTACAAGTATCCAGTCCGTCTTGGTAAGGCTAAGGTTTGAGCACACAGTAGGTGATTTGTTACTGTGGTGGATAAGAATGGCCTCCACAGGCTCGGATGTTTGAGTGCCTCACCAGGGAGTGGCACTATTTGAAAGGATTAAGAAGTGTGGCCTTGTTGGAGGAAGTGGGCCACCAGGGGTGCGTTTTGAGGTTTCAGCAGCCCACGCTAACCTCAGGCTCATCCTTTCTGCCTGCAGATCAGGATGTGATTCTCAACTACTTTTCCAACATCATGCTTACCATACCTGCCGCCACGCTCCCTGCCATGATGATAATGAACTAAGCTCCTGAAACTGTAAACAAGCCCCCAGTTAAATGCTTTCTTTCATAAGAATTGCCTTGGTCATGGTCTCTTCACAGCGATAGAACAGTGGCCAAGACATTAATGATTATGTCATGCAAATCTCAAGGATCCCATTAACGTGCTTGAGAGATCCATACATGGTGACAGGATTATTCGAAATGCAGAAGTTACTCGTTTGCAACATCTGTAAATTCTCTCTCTGTGTGTATACATGTCTGGACATGTGTGCATGCGTATGTGTGTATGCAGTGCCTGTGAAGACCAGAGATCAACCCTGGATGTCATTCCTCAGACACTCTCTACCTTATATTTTTAAGACAGGGTCTCCCATTGACCCGGGGCTTGCCAATTAGCGTGGGCAGTGAGTCCCAAGACCCACTGTTCCCACCGTTCTAGAGCAGGATTGCAAGCTCACACTTGAACCCAGCTCTGCACGTGGTTTCTAGAAACCACACTCAGGTTCTCACACTTCTGTGCAAATGCTTTAGTGACTGGGCCACCTTCCAGGCTCCATAAATCCTTTGTTGTTGAGAAATTACTTTACTAGGCTCTGATATAAGACAGTATCTGGGGCTGGAGAGATGGCTCAGGGGTTAAGAACACTGGCTGTTCTTCCAGAGGTCCTGAGTTCAATTCCCAGCAACCACATGGTGACTCACAACCATTTGTAATGAGATCTGGCGCCCTCTTCTGGCAGGGAGAACACTATAGACACAATAAATAAAAATAAATAGATAAATAAAAAAGATTTAAAAAAGACAGTATCTGATAAATAAAGTAATAATGGATTACAACCCAAAGTATAAAATAAACAAGAGAAACAGATAAAGAGATTTCTAGAACATTGGGAAGATAGTACAGAGAACAATTACTAAGTAATTCATATAGATAATTTCCTTCAAGGAAATAGAACATAACACCACTCTTAGGGATAGTTTTGCTTAGAGGTCTGTCCAAAGAGTACAGTAAAGAAAGGAGAAACCAGAGCAGCTTGATGGTTGGGAACCTTACATACTCCACCCCAGCCGGGCATCAAGGTCGAAAATAGTGGTAAGTCATCCTGATGGTACAGATTCCTGGACCTGGGGTGATGAAAACAGCCTATATCATCTGTGACCTTCCTTACCAACATCCAGAATCACCGTCTAACCTGAGAAAACAGCAGCAAATCCCAGGAGAGACATTGTACAAAATGCCTAGAATAGTACTCCTAAACACGGCCACATGTACATACAAACAAAGCTGAATGGACTCAGTTATATAGCGGACGTGTTTGTGTGTGTGTGTGTGTGTGTGTGTGTGTGTGTGTGTGTGTGTGTGTGTGACATAGAGAAGTGATCATAAATTGGGGGGGCAAGAGAGGAGTTTAAAGGGAAGAGGGAGAGAGAGGCAAGAGTGATGTGGATACAGTGCTCACGTGTGAAGTTCTCAGAAAAAAAATAACAAAATTACTAACTCCCCTCCTCCCCATGGAATTCTGACAGCCAAGAGAAGCCTAAGGAGACATGATGTCTAGAGGCAACAGGGAATCTTGGATGGGACCCTGAACAGGAAAAGGTTTTGGTAAAGAGAAAGAGAAGGCTAATGAAGCAGGGCTCTAGTAAACAGTAGCACAGCAACGCCAGTTCCTAACTACAGCAAACATACTGTGCTAATATAAGGTGTTAAACATAGGCGAAACGGTGCACCAAGCCCGTCTCTGTGTGCCCACATACAGGGACTCTGCATGACCTCTCTAAGTTTTCTATAAATGTGAAACTGTCCTACACATCACAGATATGCATGCCATTCTCAAACAATTAATAAAACAAATTACTTTTTTAAAGTGGAGGGAGTTGGAGAGATGGCTTCCGTTAAGAGCACTGACTGTTCTTCCCGAGGACTCGAATTTGGTTCCTAGCACCCACACTAGGTGGCTTACAAACAGCTAGGTGGCTTACAAACTCCAGGTCCAGGGGATCTAACACCAATTGTTTTTGCCTCTGAGGTCACCCGTATTCATGTGCACATACACACGGACACATAATTAAGAATAAATCTTTAAAGTAAAACCTAATGAAGTGCGTGCATGATTGGGTCTCATCTGTAATCCACCAGCATGGCTGAGGAGGGCATTGCTGCTGGAGGTGTAATGGACAACAACACTTTTCTACAGGAGGTGCTGAAGATCGCCCTGGCATGTGGCATCCATGAAGATGCCAAAGCCTTAGACAAGCACCAAGCCCGTCTCTGTGTGCCCACATCCAGCTGTGATGAGCCTATGTATGTCAAGTTGGTGGAGGCACTTTGTGCTGAGCACCAAATCAACATGATTAAGGTTGATGGCAAGAAACCAGGGGAATGGGTAGACCTCTGTAAAAGTGACCAAGAGGGGAAGCCACAGAAAGTGGTTGGTTGTAGTTGTGGAGTGGTTAAGGACTATGGCAAAGAATCTCAGGACAACGATGTCATCGAAGAGTACTTCAAATGCAAGAAACGAATAAGTAAAAATTTTGGCTCATTTCAAAACAAAACAAAATACAATGAAAAGTGAAAAAATGTTCTAAAAATAAAGTTTACTTAAAAAAATAATATCTGGCTGGATGTTGACATAGGTCTCCTAGTTTCCACAACACCTAAATGAAAACACAGAAGCCTTCTCTAAAATTGAGTCTAGAATCTGAGTTTTTGCCAATTATTAGACAGATGCACTGGCTGGTATTGGGGGAAACCGCAGTAAAGACAGGAAAGAGCTGTTCTTCAAGCAGCCCCACGAGGGCGCTGTTCCTTCTCTGTTGTCAGAGCGCTCTCCCAGAGTCCTGGCAGCTACGCTAATCAGAGCTAATCAGAAAAATTAATCCTTTCCCCATCCCCGGCCTGCTGAGGAGTTCACTTCCATCTTGGAGGAATTACTGAAAGTAAAGCCCTGAATGAAGGTGGGGACAGGAGACGCTGTGAGTAACTATTACCTCAGTGCCCATGAGCACTGTCCACAGTGTGTGCTGGACAGAGATTCTTGCTGTACTTTATGATTGTAATCTTGGCCTGTACTTTCTTTTTGGTTGCTGTTGTTTTGGTTTTGGTTTTTTGAGACAGGGTTTCTCTGTGTAAACGCCCTGGCTGTCCTGGAATTTACTTTGTAGACCAAGCTGACCTCAAACTCAGAGATCCACCAGCTTCTGCCTCCAGGGTGCTGGGATTAAAGGTGAGTGCCACCACCAACTGTTGCTGCCACCTGTACTTTCTTGTGCTTGGTTCATTCAGCAAATACTTCCTGCATGCTGCCTGTGGGCTACATCCTGGGCAAGCACCAGGGGAGCCATGGCAAACCAGCCGCATAGACTGTTATGTATAAGTGATCTAGAGTTTAGTGGGACCTGGCTGAGGGAAGAATACCATTCCAGTGTGGTAGGATCACACTGCGTCTGCCCTCCTTGCTAGGTGCTTGGGAACTGAGCATGATAACTTGCTCTCCTTTTTATGTATATGACCAAAGGGAAGACAGAGGTCACCAGTGGACTGGCAGAGGCCCAGGACACACAAAAGGCTTGTGAGTTGGTCCACACTCTGTTTTGAGAACCTATGAGACCATACCCTAATCCCTGATCGTTACTTCAGGCATAACCCCAACCCCCCCCAAAAAAATAATAATCTCATGCTTAATGTGCTGGTTGGTCTTATGTCAACTTGACACATAAGGCAGAATTATCTGAAAGGAGAGAACCTTAATTGAGAAAATGCCTCCATCAGATCCGGCTGTAAGGCATTTTCTTAATTAGTGATTGATGGGGGCGGGGCACAGCCCATTGTAGGTGGTTCCAATTCTGGGCTACTGGTTCTGGTTTCTGTATGAAAGCAGACTGAGCCAGCCAGGGAAAGCAAGCCAGTAAGCAGCACCCCTCTGTGGCCTCTGCATCAGCTCCTGCCTTCAGGTTCCTGCCCTGTTTGAGTCCCTGTCCTCTGGTGATGAACAGTGCTGTGGAAGTGTAAAGTCAATAAACCCTTTCCTCCCTGGCTTGCTTTTCGGTCATGGTGTTTCGTTGCATCAATAGAAACCCTAACCAAAATACTTAGTCCTCATAAGATGCCAGAGGAAAAAGCCACACCCAAGGGGAGCAAAGACCACACAAACAGGTTTGGATGGAACCCACAAAACGAGCAAAAGAAGAGACAATGAGGCCAAGCCATTTCCATGTCAAGGAAGCCTGGCAACAGTTTGGAGCTGGATCATCCCCCAAAGGCTTATGGGTCAAACACTCCAGTGGTGGCACTCTTGGGAGGTGGGGGAAAGTTTAGGAGAGAGGAATCTATTTGGAGAAGTAGGTCATGGGGACATGCTCTTGAAGGGGATATTGGGACTCCGTTCCTTCCTTTTTTTCTTGGCTCCTGGATTCACATGAGGAGCGCCACTTTGCTGTACCACAGGCCCCTCACGGCAATAGTCTGCCTTCCCCCAGGGGTACAGTGACAGAGCCAAGGGACTCTCCAGAGGAATGTCCGCAACTGGGAGTTGCAGCAAACCTTTTCTCCGTTAGGCTGCTTTCCTTGGGCATTTTGTCACAACAGCGAAAGCTAACACAGCCCTCTTCAGAACGCACCAGGATAGCCCTCGCTTTTCTGCTCTCTATTACACACCCCGCTGTTTCCTGTATGGCACAGTATCATGAATTTTTCTTGGTATTTTGTTTAGCTACTCCCGTCTTCTACTATCATATAATAAATAACATTTGTCTTTCCACTGCTGAATCCTCAGCAGCTAGAGCAGCATCCTCCACGAATTAAGTGAAGTTAGTCAAAAGGGAACACGTGTGACACCATGGGCATGAGCTTCCTAGCATTGTCAGAGTCATGGGCAAAGGGAAATGGTGGTTGCCATGGGCTACAGGGAACTGGGTTAGTGTGCAGTGGATGTAGTCTGGGGTTGGGAGACAGATGGTGGTGGGGCCTGTACAACAATGTGAAGCATTTTGTGTGCCATCGAACGGCACACTTACAAATGGTTAGAACGATACATTCCAGGTTATGCTTATTCTTGCCACAATTATAAAGGAATGAAAAATGACCATGTCCCAGACACCCTCTTAGAGGAATGAGCTGAGCCTCAGAGAGGGAAGGATGTATGGGTCCCTGGAGATCGGGCCCTGTCACGAGGGGCGAATCTGCAATGACAGGAAGCATCGGCAGGGGAGTGCTGGCCGTGGGGCTGCCTCGAGAGTTGGTGCAAACAACTCAGGATGAACAGAGAATACCGGTGTTTGGCTCAGGGGGCCGCTAGCCAGGTGAGGACTCCGCTGTCACAAAGGTTCTGTATTTCTGCCCTATTTCTCCCTTGCCCTGGACCTGTGTGGGGGAGGAAGGAAGAAAATAAAAGTGAAGAAGCTCACTGTGAACTCTCTTGACCACAGGCTTCTAACTGCAGGAAAGAGGGCAACTTACAGACACCCGATACAGACGATGCGTGACGTCTAAGAGCCTTGTCCGGGGTGGTGAAGACTGGCTCAGTGGAAAGGGGAAGTGTGAGAAAAAGAAGAAAGCGGGGCCGGATCACATCCTAGCTTTCTCAATCACCCAACCACAGGACATTTTCCTCGGAGTTTAGGAGATCCCTCACTGGAGAATCATCTCTTCCCCCCAGCTTCAGGAAGCCAGGTTGGCTCCTTCACTCACGGGAGGAGGAATCCCACGGGACACAATGTCTGGAAAGAGGACTTCATTACCGGTCCCCACGTCCTTCCGCACAAAGCCGACTCTGCTCATGGTGTGGAGAACACAGAGGAGGTGCTCTGCCAGTCTGTGGGCACCAGGATTTCCACTCCGAGTGACCCCCTTTCCTTGGTCATCAGTCTTACAGAGTCAGAGTTTTCTCCTTCTGGACCTTGTTCTGGAAGACCACAGCTGAAGGCCGCACAAACGCATTCACTTCATCAATACGTTTTTACTGAGTACCAATTATATAGAAAACACTGTGTGTGTGTGTGTGTGTGTGTGTGTGTGTGTGTGTGTGTGTGTGTGTGGTGGGGGGGATAAAGCACGATCATATACTTCAGGGTATACATGTTCAGATAGAGGAAAATACATAAGCATAGTACTGAACAAAAGAACATTTACATACGTAATACTTGACAAAAGCACATTTCAATCAAGCTCTAAATAACGGACAGTTCTGAGTGAGGAGGTATAATTGGAGCAGAGAATAATGAAAGTGGATGGGGACATTAAGGATCAGATCGCAGACAAGCAGGTGGCTGATTTGTAGACTATGAAGTATTTGAGTGTGTAAGTAGCATGAAATTCTCTGAGAACAGAAATGGGAGCCAAGGGTAGGAGAGTAGTTTGGTGTGAGGTTTTCAAGGGCCCCAGAGGTCAGGGCGTTGTATTTTGATGGGTAATAGGGGAGTACTCTAAGTCTGTGAGTGGGCGAGCGATGCAATCTAAACTATGTTTTAGGAGGAACAAGTAGAAGGGGCTGGCAATCGCCCAGCCAAGGGGTAATGAGGCCCTTAAGTAGGAGGGTTGCTGTGAAAATTGGAAAAGAGGAAATGGATGGGAAAGGCTCCGGGGAGGGAAAATAAAAGGCGCCTGGCTCCTGATTGCACACGCCTTTTTCTCCCTCTGTTTGACCCTCATTCCTCTACTTGCTCTGATCATAAAACTGTATGAGGCATCCCTTAACACCCCGACTATTCTTCCTGGAAATATTCTCCTCAGTATTAGGTAAGGCTTCATTTGCAGTAACCATGAAGGACACCCCAAAGAACAATTCTTGATGTTCCAGATGAGGACCTGATACCCCACATCTACAGTCCTATTGTACTTTCTCTGCATTCTGACCTTTACTAAAGTCTCCTCTTTGTTCTCAGGACCCCACTCTGGGGAAATAGCAACCTAAAGAAACACAGCTTTTCTGGAGCTTTTGGCTGCTTGCACAGAATGGAAATCAAGATCATAAAATTCAATTTGTAAAAATGACTGTAAATTTCTTTTTTTGTTCCATCATTTCTGCTTTAAGAGCATGTAAGAGCTGCGCAGCGTTAATATTACATATTTAGGTAAAAGGATTTTTAACAATAGAATTTTGTAACTAAATTATGAGAAATTCAGAAACTCAGTCACTGAAATAATTGGATTGATAATTCAATTGTTAAACAAAATCTAGGTACTGTATTAGTCACTCTATTTTTAAAGGATAGAAAAGCAGGAGATATTATGTATTTACATTTCTATCTTTCACCTTTGGTGGATTGTGATTAAAATGAGCTGAAGTTGAGACTCCCTTCTATGCCAAGTCTTTCTCTGGTTGTTTCGCCCTTGGATATGAGGTTGTTGTTTCCAGGTCGTACCTTTCTGCATGGTGACACAGTGGCAGTCACTAGGCATGCCTAGAAGAAGCAGAAGTGCCCTGGGACCACCGCCCCCCAGTGGTGCTAGGATGCAACCCCATGGTACCAGGTGCGCAGTGAAAGAACTTGCAGAGCCTGAGTCAAAGAATGAAGGAAAGGCCAATCTATTTCGAACGCAAACTTGAAGCAGGAAGTGATCTGCCTGATCAAACAGGCAAGGAGTTATGGCCCGCAGCCAGCACAGCCTTACAATAGTCTGAGGATGAGCAGACAGAATTCAACAGAGATTGAAGACGGGTCAGTACAAACAGCTAACTTCTGTCAAGGCCAGCTCCCTTCCACAGCCCTCTCCCTCAGACCAAATCCTCAGCTACTCTAGTACCTTCTCCAAAATGGCTCAGAACTTATGTATAAGCTATGTGCCCTCACACAGGCTGAGTTATATCCACATTGTTACCCTAAGTGGCACAATGTAAAAGCCAGTAGACAGTTGCAGTTCTATGTTATGACAGAATGGCAAGGGGGAGAAGTTTGTATGTGTTTACCGCAGTTATCATTTTTTAGATCTTTCTCACCCATGGGTGAATCCACAGATGTGGAGCCAATGGATGGAGAGGACCAAGTACGTCAATTACACTGTCCCTATGTAATTTTACTTAACTGTTAAGATACTTTCTCATGCTCATTCGCCATATGAATTAACGAAGAACTTATATGGAATGTCTGAGGTCAACAGCTATGGAATCAGGACTCAATCCAAATTAGAACCACACATGTGCAAACATGGCTGTCTTCCACCTCTCCTGCTTTCGGCTTGGCTGAGGCCATGAGCCTCTTTCTGCAGGAGATGCCAGTGCAGAGCAAGACAGAAATTCAAAGTATCCTTAAAGCAATGAAGTCTGGGAGGATTTTCTTCCAGATTAGTGGAACAAAATAATATATAAAGAAATATATTTAAATATATAAACACATGCATATATATGAATTTGTATAATTCATATGGTATTTTAAATCAATAAGAAAAGTAGGTGGCATCAAAAAATGCACATAAATCAGTTGTTTTTTGAGAAGGGTGGAGTAAGTTAAAGCTTAGCATTTAGCTAAGAAAGAGAGAAGGAAGGAAGGAAGGAAGGAAGGAAGGAAGGAAGGAAGGAAAGATGGAAGGAAGGAAGGAAGGAAATAATGAGGAAAGGTCAGTCCTTCAGGGGCCCTGAGTGTTTTGGAGATAGTGCCCACACCACTTACAAGGATTGACTAGGAAAACACTTACTTCAGAGATACAGCATTTTATTTTACTTTTTTCCCTTGGGAGAAAGGATGCTTAAAAGACAGAACAGAGCTGTACTGTCTCCTGAACTCTAGGGGAAATATGCTTCTATGAGCACCCGAGGCCCAGAACCACGTGTGCTCCCTTCCAGGAAAGAAAGGTTTCTAGGGTGGCTATTACCCTGGGGCTGAGGGATGGCTTCCTCCCTGTCACTGTTTTTACCGATGAAACACACGAGGCAGCGGAATACAAGAACTGCATAGACTGACTTCTTGGGGAAATTCAAGTAGAATCAAGACCAAGAGGAGTATGTAAAAAATGGGGTGATTCAAGGGCTGGGGAGATGGCTCAGCAGTTAGAGCACCGGCTGCTCTTCCAGAGGACCTGGGTTTAATTCCCACACCCACATGGCAGTTCACAACTATAATTCTAGTTGCAGGGGACCCAACCCACTCACACAGACATATATGCAGGTAAAACACCAATACACATAAAATAAAAAAAAAATATTTTTAAAAAGCTGGGCATGGTGGCACACGCCTTTAATCCCAGCACTCAGAAGGCAGAGGCAGGTGGATTTCTGTGAGTTTGAAGCCAGCCTGGTGTACAAAGTGAGTTTCAGGAGAGTCGGGGCTGTTACACAGAGAAACCTTGTCTTGAAAAACAAAACAAAAAAGGGGATGATTCTGGCCAGACTGAGTGGGAAACCTTTCCTTGGCTATAGTGGAAAATGAGTAAGGACCAGCCCAGAGCCTAAAGCAGGAAGAATTGAAACTAAGGATAACCCTATACTTGGTTCTCTTCCCTCTGGCTTTCTGTCTGTGTCTTGGTTGTTATTATTATTTTACTGTTTAACATTTTACTAGACCATTTATGGTATTATAAAGTAGCTCCTATCCTTTATAGAACTAAGTTTCTTAAAATATAAATACACATGCCCATTTTAATGAAAACATTTACAAAAATATTTGTTCGCATTCATGTACGATATTTGTAAGTACATAAATTTAATGTACTTTCACTCAGAAGTTAACACACCATAGTATACAAAAATGTTACAGCCGAGTTTGTTAGTCCCTCTCAACAAATCATATTTTGTCCTTGTAAGTGCTGAAGATAGGAACTCTTCCAATAAATTTTTAGCCAGGGCATAGGGTGGGGCCAACCAGTCACAATCACCAAGACTTGGCTCCCAGTGACATGAAGGTTGGCTAAGGGTCAGAGGGACACCAAAGTGGCAATACCAAGATCCAGTAGGGAAGGCTGCCTTTGACGGGCATGACAGCAAGCCCACAGAACGAAAGTCAACAACAGAAGTCACCTTCGTGAAAGGGTGACCTTGTCATAGTCCGAGGTGAGCCAGAAATGTTGGTAATTGTCAGTCATAATTTGTGTGTAAGGACAGAAGGTTACTGAGGGGCACCAGCATGAAGATGTTTGCTAGGAACACAAATAAGGCTTCACATTCGGAGATTGTGGCTAGGGACTAGCCTGGAAGCCGGAGGGGGGTCAGGAGACGACCGCTATGAGACTCTGTCATCTGGGGACAACTGGCCCTTCACGCTGCAACCCAGTCATTCTAGTCACTTAAGGGGATGAAGATGCATGAGGAGGTGGTAAAGAGTGAGAACGCAGGGGTGCATGGATGTTTTCTCTCTGCGTTAATGACGCCACAGCATGAGGAGACCTAGTTGGGACTAGACAGATGGAATGCTCTTTGCTGGGCTGGCTTGTTTGTTTTTAGATGGCTGCAAACGGTGAAAAACAATGGGTGTGGTGACTGCAGACGGAGTTTGACGAGAGTTAAGGAAACACCCTCAGCGTTTGCTGTTTCATGTTTATGCCCCGTGATCCTTTTCCCAACTGCGTCTCGGGACTAAACACAGCACTGCATGTACGAGCACGGTGATTACTGTTGTTGTGTGACGTTACCGACGGCCCGCTAAAACCTTCACAGGTATTATCTCACTTAATTCTCACACCTGAGTCACAACAGGCAAACAGTTGGCACACAGCCCTTCCTGCTCTAGTAGTGATTTTGTGCGTTAGTGTGTGTGCTGTGCATGCATGCTGCATGTGTGTGTGGTGTAGATGTGTGTGTGTGTGTGTGTGTGTGTGTGTGTGTGTACTTGTATGCACATGGAGGCCCAATGCTACTGAATCCGGTGCTCACCAGTTCCAACTGGGCTAGTCAGCAGTGTTGCTCACGGGAGACCCCATCTATGCTTCTCGAGAGGTAGAATATGGGCAACTGCCAACCCACCCAGCTGTGGGTTCTGGGCTCCACACTCTGGTCCTCACGCTTACACGGTTAGTGCATTATCCATTGAAACCATCTGCTTAGCTCACTAGTAGTCCTTCCTTCCTTCCTTCCTTCCTTCCTTCCTTCCTTCCTTCCTTCTTTCCTTCCTTTCTCCCTCCCTCCCTTTCTCCCTCCCTTCCTCCCTTTCTCCCTCCCTCCCTCCCTCCCTTTCTCCCTCTCTCTCCTCTTTCTTCCCTCCCTCCCTCCCTCCCTCCCTCCCTCCCTCCCCCTTCCTTTCCTTTTCTTTCTTGCTCTCTCTCTTCCTTCCTTCTATAATCCTTCCTTCCTTCCTTCCTTTCCAGAACATAATCTCACTATGTAGCCTTGGATGGCTTGGAATTTACCACGTAGACCAGTCTGACCTCAATTTCATGGAAATCCTCCTGCCTCTGCCTCCTGGGATTAAAGACGGTTGCCACCATGTCTAGTGTAGTACTGATTCCTACACATTGGCTATATGTTTTCAGCTCACTTATTCATTAAAGGTACTGTCTTTAGTCCTTACTATCAACATGTTTCATAGGAACAAAGGAATTCTTTCTCAGGAGAACTATCCCAAACCCTTTACCTCAATGTTTTCTGTCCACCATTTTCCCTTCCCCATCCCTTCACCTAAGAACTATTCTGCAAATCTTTCCTTTGTGCTAAGGATCCTGCCAGGCACTAAAAATCAATCATGAAACTCTGTGATTCCAGAATTCATGGTCTAAATGGGAAGAGGAAATGCAGACCAATTAGATAGCAATAATTTTGTATCTTTAATTATGCAAGCACCACAAATGTCCTCTGTGTTTTTCCTTTTTCCCAGCACCTAGCTTGGTATTGAGAACATTTTGAAGAGTGAACATTAATTCTATCATTCTGTTATATCACTGATATTTTGGCACTGATATTCTATCTCCCCTATTTCCTAAGTTTTTCTTAGATAAAAACAAAATCTTTCGTACCATCTATAGAGAAGATGCTGGGAAAAAATAGGTCTTGTGTCAAAATAAGCCTCCAAGATTCACAGGAGAGGAGAATTGTTCTTTAGAACTTCGTGGGTCTAGGCAGACATGCAAGGATCAGAATGCAATTCTTATTAGGAAGTGTGTGTTATACATGAATGCATGGAAGGAGCAGATCTGGGCTACATGTCTTCAGTGTCAGATTTCTCTTGTGTGATAAGAAAGGTTGTGCATTGGCAGAAACACACACACACTCACATGCACATACACAAACACATATATTCAAGTTCATAATCTATTTTAAGTTCCAACAATTGCTTTTGCTTGCTTGTTGGAAACAGGGTCTGGCTATGGAGCCCAAGCTGCTCTCCCACTCACCCTCTTGCCTCTGCCTCCCAAGTGTTGGGACTATAACAGTGACAAATTATTTTGACTTATCTCTTTTTAATAAATCAAGTATAAAAATCTATATCTAATGGTAGGATGTATATGAATAGGCTCCCAGGAATCAAAAAACTCCCTGATACTACAGGCTGTACTGTGTAGTTTTCAAGAGAGGGTCTCCACTTGGTACCCAATTGAACCCAAGACCATAAAAGAATTAAGACCCGGTGAGGAGAGGCTTTAAGAGTTAAAGATTAAAACCCATGAATAGGACAAATTTTCCCTTCATAAAGTCAAGGCCTCTTAGCAGAGCACGCTGATATAAAACTGTACTTACATCAAGAGCCACAGACTGCTTGGCCCAGGACTTCTTTACTTGATCATACATAATTGTGTTGTTGATACCAAGGCCACAGAAGATGACAAAAGCCTAGGACACAGAAAGCCTGTTAATTAGAAACCGGAATAACTCACAGCAAAAATCTAATATGAAAGCAGGAGGTCACTAGAGACAGTTCGGAAAATATAATTTTATTGTGCTCAGAGGTGGGCCTCGGGGAAAAGTGCATTACAATTCTTAATTACTATTGTCATGTAAGAACTTTATGGCTCACATTGCACATAAGGAAAAAAATCATTACTTTAATGATACTGTGAAGAAATAACTTCATACATTTGAAAGCATACAATGTGTTTAAATGTGGTCTTAATTTATTTGGGCAGTAGACTGACTTTAATTATTCTATTTTACTTAGCCAGAAGCAACCCCTTTCAATAGCAAGGCTATAAAATGTTTTGGTCAAGAAACTAAGGAAGAGAAGCCATGAGGTAAAAGCTATGGGCAACGAGACTGGCTTGAAACCGCTACAGAAAAAAAGATGCGATGGGAAAGAATAACGATAGACTTTTTTGGTGGGTGGATTCTGGTACAGATCGTGAGAAAGCACATCAAAGCTAACCTCTTCTGCTGGAGACACAAGGGAACAGAGCCTTGTGAACTAAAGGAACACAGGGGACATATACCTGGCAGGGCTGGCTAGGGGTCTCATGACTGCACATGTTCGAACAAGACAAGGATGGTGATATCAGACAGAAATGGAGGTAAGTCAATTCTGCAATAAGACTAAGATCAAAGGCCACAGATTAATCCGATGAGGGAAAACACAATCAAATCTTGCCTATGCATTTATATAGTCTTTCAGATCTTCCTCTTTTCTGGTACCATTTAACTATATTAAAATGATTAATGTTTAACCTAACAAATGTGGGCAGGAAAGCTGTTGGCGACTCAGTTCTGGCCTTTGGCTTACAAGTTGACTGCTCACCTCAAAAAGCCGCTGGTCCGCATCATCAAAAGGTTTCCCATCGAGTCTGTTCAGCACTTGAGCGACCCCTGGCGAGGGAAGGTGGGGACAGTGGTCATGTCACTGTGACAGAATATGCCATGGCTAATTCTGTGAATAGCTTAACACACTCATTTTCAACGCCTACACCCTGGAGGTGTGAGAGAGTTGGCAAGTATATTCGAATATATGCACACAGTTTTACATCTATCACGGAATCTATTTTTCTTTCCATATAATACATAATTCTACACCCCCCCCCACACACACATTGGTGTTTGGGAGGGGCAGTGTAGCATAGTGATTAAGAACATAGACTCTGGATTTAGATCACCTTAGTTCAAATTTTAGTTCCCAATGTCAGTTGTGTGACCATGAGTACATGAACTGTTTTAGTGATGAAATTCCCCGTCCATACAAACAGAATTAAAATGCAAATCATCTCAGAAGATTATAAAGATGTGAAATAAGTTTTAAATTTTCATTATGCACACTCAAGACATACAACATGATATTATGGGACACACACAGATCAAAGCAAATTTAGTTCTGTTACCTGCTGTCAATGGCTCACACACCTCTAATGGACTCAGTTTATGGGGGCTTTCTCTTTTCAAATACATTCCCAGCATTACACCAGATGTGTTGATATTTGACTTCCAAAACACAACTGTCTAAGTGAACAACTCAATCCTGAAAGCCACTAGCCTGTGTCCACATTTAGTAGAAACAAGCAAATAAAAATGGCTATAATTCACCGGGTGGTGGGGGCTCACACCTTTAATCCCAGCACTCAGGAGGCAGAGGCAGGAGGATCTCTGTGAGTTCAAGGACAGCCCGGCCTACAAAGAGAGTTCCAGGAAGACCAAGGTTATCACACAGAGAAAACCTGTCTTGAAAAATCAAAAAAGAAAATAATAGCTATGTGAGCCTGTATTTTTAAAAGTGCCTAATTTCCCACTGGTGAGCTAACTCACCGAATTCTCCATGACATATAACTAAATGAAAAGTTTTTAGTAACTAACAGAAAACCACGGCCTAAACTTTGAATAGCTGATGATTATCATTAGGATTGAAATGTAGGACTGTACATGAAGTTGCATTCAATCAATACACAATTGTTTCCTAAGGACATTTTTTCTCTTTTAAATATAGATATATTTAAAACTTTATATATGATATAAGTTAATTCTCCTTTGTAGTCAGGCTCAGATTCTATGAGCCTAGAATAATCTTTATGCTTGGTAACATACTAATGCATTTCTGCAAGTTAAGCAGTCCAATGGGAGGAAATCCTTTAAGAATGTAGGATGTGGGCTGCAGGTGTAACTCAGTTGTACAGTGTTTGCCTAGTGAGCAAGAAGTGCCACAGACATTGGGTGTGGTGATGCACTCCTGTAATTTCAGCACTCAGAATGCAAAGCCAAGAAGACCAAAAGTTACAGGTCATTCTTAGCTACATATAGATTTTGTCCTAGTCAGGGACTAGGCTCTGTCTCAAAATAAGTAAATAAATAAATAAAATTTAAAAAAATCAGGTCTTGATGACACTCACAGGGCGCTAAGTCATTGGCTACGTAGTAATAGCTTTGAGCTTAGCCAGTAATCTTAGGGTGCAATAGAGAGAAGCAAGATTATGTGTTATGCACCAAATACATCCATCACCTTATGTCTCTTAGGAGAAAAAAAAGTCACATTTCATTGTGTTTTCATAGTTTTAAGTAAGCCTTTCTCCTTTATGATTGCTTAAGCTTAACCATAAACTCTTTCTTCGCCTAGGCTTCTGCAATGACTCTGCTGTTTTCCTGACTGAGCTGTTTAGTTTTGTTGTTTTGGGTTTTGTTTTTTTGAGGCAGGGTCTCCTATCGTCCCAGGATGGCCTTGAACTCACTGTGTAGCTGAGGATGACCTTGAATTCTTCCTGCCTCTATCCCCAAAGTGTTGAATTTCAGGTATGTGCCACTATGCCAAGCTCCGACGGTTTTTTGAGGTAAAGGGAAATGGCATGTAGGGAGAAAAACATTGGAAGCTGCCTTTGCCTACAGTTTCCTTATTGTGGGGAAAGTGTCTGTTCGGAGACATGCCAGCAAAGACACATGTCCAGATGTGTCCATCACCTTCTCACCCACACTATGTGTGAAAGCTCAGCCACGGACATAGACGTCATGGGAAAGTTAGGACTCCTCAAGTTTAATCTTGATCCCTTTACTAACTGTAACTTCGTGACTGTTTCAGTCTCTCTCTCTCCCCGCCCCCTCTTTCTCTCCCTACTTCCATCTCTTTTCTTCAACGTCTGCAATGTAAAATAACAAAATTCAATTGGTAGGCTTCTAAGACCCCTCCCAACTTCAGAATTGACTAGTGCTTTGAGCTTAAAATACATGTTGGTTCCTGTTCTAACTGATGCCCACTCGTTAGTAATCTATGTTTATGGAATTGTGGAAAAGCATGGAGACACAGCTTGGTAAGTTCTGAGGAGGCAGAGGAAGGAGGATTGTTATGAGCCCCAGGCTAGCCAGAGGTCAAAGGCAACACACACATACACAGTGGGGAACACATAAAAATATATGGACCTGTTTTCTGTGTTAAAGAACAGTGTCTGTTGTTTCACAAAGAAGTTAGAACCATGTGGGTATTATCTTACCAATTATTTGGTGGTTGCTGTTCCAAATAGGGACACAGAGAACAGATCTTATGTGAAAACCAGATATCTGGTCAGCCTAGGATGGAAAAAAGAAGTTAATTGTCATTAAATATCAACCACCTGTTGAAAAGTTATTTCTGTATACTGTACTCTAACATTTTTTGAGACAGGATCTGACCCTGCTATCCAGCCTAGCCTTGAACTCACGGTCTTCTCCCCTTAACCTTTGATAAAAAACACTCCCTTTCCTTTTATTATGTCACAATGAGCAGCACAAGAAAATCAAATTCAAACAAAATTTATTTGTCAAATAAATCAGATAAGATAGCAAACCGACCTAACTACCCCAATCCCTACAACCACAGAGAAATGGGCCTTTGGTCCAGTGAGAAAGGCCAGCCTGTCATCCTACCATTATAGCCAGAAAAATAAGAGAGCAATGATGAAAAGATATCTTAAATATTCATTAAGAGAGCTGGGTGGTGATGGCGCACGCCTTTAATCCCAGCACTCGGGAAGCAGAGCCAAGCGGGTCTCTGTGAGTTGGAGGCCAGCCTGGTCTACAGAGGGAGATCCAGGATAGGAACAAATAACTATGTGGAGAAACCCTGTCTCGAAAAACCAAAACAAAAAACAAAAAACAAACAAACAAAATATTCATTAAGAGTTAAGAGCTACACATTTTTAAGAGTTAAGAACTATGTACTGAAAATTTTGAACCTGGAAGTTAATTTACAAAGCTAATTTTATATTTGATATATTTTTGAAAAAATAATTTTCTATGTTGGTTTTAAAGTGAATATGCACGTAGAAAGATGCAAAATTCCTAAGCATAGGGTCTGCCCAGTTTTCACGAAGTGCATGCAACCAAGAAACAAGAAGTCATAGTGACTTCGTGGCCCCTTCCTCTCCCCTGAACCAGTGCCTGGATTTCTACCAACAAAGCTAGGATACTTCATTTAAAACTGATAGAAAATGAGTCACTACATGTATGCTCTTGTGTGGCTGGCTTCTTTTCCAGAATATTATATTCTCGTGGTTTATTCACTTCGGCTGTTACACAGTGGCATTGCGTTCCCCTGTCTGAATGTCACATTGCTAATTCTTTTCACTCTTGTGGAACAATGACTTCTCGCCAGCTTAATCACAAGTAATGTACTTAGGAATATTCTTGTACATGCATCACACACGTGAATGAATTCATTGTGTCTGTAACTATAATGGAGTTACGTCAAAGTCAGTGGATACATCCAAAAGGCCTCCCAAAGTGTTTTTTTGTTTGTTTGTTTTTAACCAACTAATGAGTGCATGAATGTTCAGCTGCTTTACATAGTCATCACTCAATACTGTCTGGGTTTTGTTTGCCTTGTTTTGTTCTGGTTTTAACAATTCAGGGAGCTGTGTGGTTGATTCTGGTGGTGAAAACACTGACCATCTCAGATAATCAGGAGAACCATTTACCATGGCTTATCTGTTTTTCTAGCATAATTATCCATGCCTTGTACTTTCAAAAGCATCCCCATGGGTTCCCTACTGATGGACAGTGAAGTTGTGTGGCTTTCTTGCGTTGTCTACAGCCATCTTCTCTTTCATAAAATATCTCTTCAGAGGTGTTTTTCCTACTGGGCTGTTTGACTTTTAAAAATCAAATAAAAAAAAAAAAAGCTTGTTATACATGATGGATAAGAGCCTCTCTGTCAGATATATAGATTATAAAAGTCTTCCTCCTTCTGTGCTTTTGAGTTAGAGTTCCATAATACAGTATTGCCTAATATTACAGGTTTTAATTTATGATTAAGACACTTTAGTGTCTTGTTGGAGAAATCTTTTCCCACTCCTTGCTCATGGAGACCGTCTCCTATTTTCTTCATAGACTTTGTTGCTTTCACTTTAACTTAGAGTCTAATTTTTTGTGTGGAATGTGAACCATGGTTTGAAACTTTAAAACGAGACACCATTTTGAGGGGGAAAATCTCTCCTTCAGTCTGTGGTACCATCGTTTTCATTAACCAAGTGTCTGTGTCCGCTTGGGTCTGCTTCTGGATTCTCCACTCTTTCTCTGTTGATCTAGATCACTCTTTCAACCCTTCTGCCTCAAGTAAGTCACCATACCTTACTGGGCAGTGTGAATTCTTTACATTTCTTCAGTATCTAACAGTTCCATACAAACTTCAGGATTAATGAATTATGTATGTGCTGAGCACACTGCTGATATTTGGGGGTGGGGAGGTTCTGAATCATCAGCTACCTTGGAGAAAACTTGTCTTGATAGAGTTGAGACCTTTAAAAAAAAGGCTCATATTATTTTTAATTGTGTTTATATTTGTGTCCGTTGGTCTGTCTATGAGCATATGTCCATATGTGAGTGCAGGTGCCCACAGAGGCCAAGAGAGGGTGTGTGATCTCCTAATGCTGCATGTGTAGGTTGTTATGAGCCATGTGATGTAAGAGCTAGGAACCGAACTCTAGTTTTCTACACGAGTCTTTATTGCTAAGCCATGTCTCCAGCTCCCCAGAGTTGAGCCTTTTGATCAGTAAATATTCTTCAATTTACTTAGAGCTTTTCAAATTTCTTTCAGCAAAGTTTTATATGTAGAAGTCTTACACATAATTCATTACAATCGTGCCTTGGCATTTCAAAAGTTCATGTTATTATAAATGGTGCTGTTATTTTATTTTCTAATGCTTCATAGTTTTCCTTTGGCATCTATGGGGGATTATTTCCAGGGTCTTCAGGGAAATAAAAATGTATGAATATTCAAATCTCTTACATAATATGGTACTATATCCACATACAATGTATATACATCTTCCTGTATACACAATCTCATCTCTAGGTTACTTACTATATCTAATGCAATGCAATATTATGTGAATGGCTGCTATAGGGTGTAACTGTTTAGAGAGTAATGGTGTGAAAAAAAATCTGTTTATGTTCAGTACAGATGCATTTTGATTCTGTTATTGTTTTTGAGCAGGATCTTACTATATAGTCCAGGCTGGTTTCAAACTTGAGGTCCTGCTGTTCTAGCCTTCTGAGTGCTGGGATGTTCTACCACCCTTAGCTCAAGATGCAATGTTTTGATATTTTCAATCTGCAACTATTTAAATTCACAGACACAGAACCCACAAATACAGGGACCCAGCTGTCATTGGTACTGTGAGAGCCAAAGTTACATTTTAAGTTTTAATTACTATGCTTAAGAGACCATGAAACAAAAATGCCTCTGATCTGCAAGCCCCTTGATTGCCCAAGGACAGATTGTTCCTGAAATACTGGAGGCTGTTGTTTATGGGAGATAACAAGTCACAGGTTTTTCACTCCCCTAAACAAGTTAGTTTGACCCATCTGCACCAGATGTGCTTGATCACATGTGGGTGGGAGGTTCACAGGCAGAAAATACATCAGGATGTACATTTGCCCCTGACTGGATGTAGATTAGAGGTACATCAGAATGTATGCTTGCCCCTGATTAGACCTGATGGGAAATGCAATGAATTATGAGTTTTCTTTCTTAAGCTGCTGCAAACTGTGATTCTGGGCCATTTCCCAGGAACCTGGGTATGGACCTGCCCAGAGCCCATACACCTGGCCAGTATTTAATTAAAGCTTGCTTCAAATTGGGCTTTAAACTGTGGTAGTGGTCTTATTTTTGGTCGGTGAGTTTAACAATATGTAGAAATAGAATTGAATTTTACATAACAAACTTGTATCCATAAATCTTCCTATATCAATGATTAATTTTAATATGTCATTTGTATATTGTTTGGGAGTTCATAGCCACACCATTGTGCCATCTTAGTCCTCACTTCTTTTACCTTTTAATCATATGATGTTAGGCCATGTGATTCTCTCCTTTAGTTTAATACAGAACACAGATTTTTAAGAATCCTAGCCTAAACATGATCTGAACAAGAACAATACCAGTAGACGTGCTAATGTGGAAGAGTAAGCTTAGGGGGCCTCAACCCTAGACAAACAACTGTAGACCACTAAGGAATGTTAAAAGTGGAGAGGGACAGGCCGAACAATTGATTATCTATTACCAGAGGGTCAACCCTGAAAACACACATACAAGTCACACTATACAGACTGAGCAGGGTGTATTCAGTATTTAGTATTTAGAAACATACATACACACCACCACCACCACCACCAACAACAACAACAATTAAAGAAAAAGAGGCCATGAATTTGAAGGGTGATGTCAGGTCCGAATTCTGCTGCTTAGACAAAAGCCAGCATTCCTCAGGAACTTACAAAACCAGTTTCCCTCTACCAACGGAGCCATTTCCTTACCACTGGCAGAAGAGATGAAAGGCTATCTGTGGTGCCTACTAGCATACCAACGTTCATGCTGGCCTCGAGGCTCCCTCAGTGTCACATGTACCTGTCACACATTTCAGAGTCTGTGCTGGCATCCTGGCTCTTCTCACACCACCCACCCCTTACTCTACATTTCTCCAGCTCACGGACTTCCCAGCGCCCATTTCTCATTGTCCTTATAACTCTGCTATTTCTGCTGTGCTGCTTTCTTTTTGTTCCCCTCTCTCGGTCCTCTTCTCTCTTTGTCTTCCTCTCTCACTCTCCCACTCTCTCTTTCTCCTCTCCTGGCCCAGTCCAGTCTGCTGGCCTTGTTCAGTCTACTTTCTCTCCCTGCTCTGAGTCTTCCAGATGCCTCTAGCTGTACTCTCCCTCATATTTACAATAAAAACTTCTCTTAACCATACCACGGAGTGGTCATGTTGTCAGTTTATACATCTGGTGCCAAAACCTGTAGTTTATACAGTAGGTGTACATGGGAAGTTTTGGAGGAGGGGAAAGGAAGGGGAAATAGTACAATTATATTACAATCTTAAAAATTGTTTAAATTATTTAAAAATTAAAAAAAGAATTCCAGATGCAAAATAAACAGACCGAAACAAAAATATAAGCATAAACCATTCATCCAGTGTTCCTTCCCACAGATATTTATTAATGCCTCCTATGTACATTGCAGAGTACTGGGGAAATATAAAAATGAACTCAGTCATTATCCTTGAAGAACTCAGTCTACTAAAGACAGAAATAAAGATGAGATATGTGTCCAAGCAGACAATGTTCAGAGCACAGTATTTGAAAAAACTCCAAAAAGGCTACAGAGAAGTCAGGAATGGCTTTAGATCCTTTAAGAACAAGTCTTGGAGGATGGCGATGAAGATAACATTTATTGGCTGTTCACTGTGTGTCGACACTCCCTTCAGTTCCTTCCCGTGAATTATTTTATACACTTTTAAAATAACCCAGTGAGGTAGGTACTGTTATCATCTGCCCTGATCAGATAAGGCTTAGAAAGATTAACTACCTTGGATGGAAGAGCCTGGTTCACAGGAGGCCAGACAATAACAAACACATCCATCACAGTTATCTTTCGAAAGAACAGAATGGCTCTCTCCCTAAGGATAGCATCAGAATTAAGACAATGTCAGCAAGCAGGAAGAAGAGGCAGTCAGGCTGAGGGAGGCTTCCTGGGAATAACCTATGGGCTAGTAGACCCAGCTACTCTAGAATGGCTGGGCCCACTTTGTTTGGACAAGGAAGGGTCACACAGCACTGGACAGACAATGGTAGTCTGAGCCAGTACAGAACATTAGGTATGCTTGTCTACCCTGTTCTGGGACAACTGAAACCCTTATCTAATCTCTCCCATAAATCCCAGGTAGCTGAGGGATGTCTCACATCACAGAGTGCAGTAGAGAAGGAACATTGAGTGAGACTGGAGAGCTCTGGAGTCCAGGGGTGAGAAAAACAAACCTTACCTAGGCTGCTTGCCAGAAAAAGGAATCTGTTTACCCATCGCTTTTAAAGCACCATACTCACCACAAATACTTCTTTATTCTGGGTGTATGAGCTCTCCCATCCATGAGGATGAGAACATGGAGGTGTTTGGCTTGAGTAAAGGTGGCAGTGGGGAACCTGGGAAAATCTGAGGGAAACGAGTGTTCAAGTTGACCCTGGAACTGGGATGACAAAAGAGCACAGGAGCTTTGCAAGGATAAAAATCGTCAAGGCAGAACCGGTCCAAAAACCTAAATAATGAAGACTTGAAGGAGTGAAGCTGGGAGGACTCGCTACTTCTGGCTCAAAGGGACAGGGATGGGGCAGGACTCCTGAGCCTACGATCTTTCTAAAAGAAAGTGCATTGCTACAGTCTGTCTAGAAATTGATTCATTAATGTGTATCTGGAGCATAAAAGAGTATCAATAACCCCTGACTTATTGATTGTATGCATAATGCCGTGTGTCTTATGGTAACTGTCAAAACTATGCACAAAAACTTCCATGTAAGAGTATGAGCCACAGCATTATTTATCACAATGATATATCAAACATGGCATGAATATTCAGAAGTCAGTTAATTAAATCATAGCACATCCATACAATGGAATGTTATGCATCTGATTAAAGTCATGCTATAGAATATATCTGGACATGGAAACAATTTCCTATATTAAGTGATAATGTGCAGGTATTGATGGATGGGCAAACACGTATATGCATTGACAAATTCTTCAAAAGCTATAATCACAATGGTTCTCTCTGAATTGCTTACCTCTGCGAGTTTAAAAATGACTGATTCTAGTTCCTAAATTTTAGATAGGGACTATAAATTATTTGCACATGAGGAAAAAGTTGTTCAAAACAACAAATACAGGAGCAATGGTGTTAAAGCACAGAGTGATCAAGTAGGAGAAGAACCGAAAGAGGCTTGTTCAATTTAGCAGCAAGTAGGTTAATTAAAGGCAGAGATGGTGCAGGGATGAAGGGGTGGGATCTGGAATAAAGGTCAAGTGTAGCAGAGGAAAGTCACACCGAGAAAGCTGTACTGTGTGGACCTGGAGTCTTTAATCTGCTGAACACTGGAGGAGCCATGAGACAAAAGAGAAGGTTGGGTCTTTAAATTTCTCTCACAGTGGCTGAGGAAAGAGATTCTCCCTAGCTAAGAGACTAGTAAATGTGTGTGTGTGTGTGTGTGTGTGTGTGTGTGTGTGTGCTGGTGGTGGTGGTGATTATCATTTTTGATGATTCCTACAAGGAGAGAGAGAAGGATAGCCAAGAAAGGAGGACAGGTATCAGAGTATGAAGAGTGAAGTTTCTCATTTAAGATCATTAAGACATTTCTCTCACTGCTGTTAGTAGTAAAATATTAGTAATAAAACATGGAAAGTTGTCCTAGTCTAGGTTAGTTGATGGAACATATGGGACAGGAAGGCCTAAGAGCCCATTTCATCCTCTGTGGGAGCTGAAGGAGCAGGAAAGTGACACTTATTTACAGATGCACAGGACTGTCAAACAGTGCATCCCAAGTCAGGAGAAAGAAGAATAACACAGCACAGAAGAAAAAATAATTCCTAACCATTTGTGTTATAGCTTAAATCTGAAATGATTCCCAAAGGCTGAAGGTATAGCCTCTTACTTATTGACAGATGTTGGGACCTTTGAAGATGGCGTTCAATGGGAGGAGGTTAGGTCTTTGGAAGGTATGGCATTCAAAGAGATATTGGGACTCCAGCCTTTCCCATCTCTATGATGGCTACCATGAAGTGAACCAGACTTCTCTATCACATGCTAGTACCACAAAGGCCCAAACAATGGGACCAAGCAATCATGGGTTGAAAGTGTAAACTATAATAAAACTCATCTCCTATTAAGTTAATTGTCTTGTGTATTTTGTCTTCATAATGGGAAGCTCTTAACTGATATCTAATAACAAATTAACTGATAACAAATCTCCAGATTATATCAGCAAATGAAACAAACAAAAAACCGATGTTGACTGAATGACTCCAAACAAGTCACCTTAAACTCCCCATGCCTCAATGTTATCATCTCTGTCTCTTGCCTACCAAAACAGAAACTTGCTATTAACGCCAACTTGACACAAATTAGAAGCCCATGAATAGGGAGACTCACCTGAAGAATCGTCTTGATTTGATTTGTCCCGATTGTGGGTGGCACCTTCAGGTAGAAGCCCAGATTGAAAAATAATATTTCATAAGGAAGCTTATCTTGCTTTTTGCTGGCTTGGCCTCCCTCTTGCCCCTGAGCTGATTTACCCCAGTTGTTGCTGATTCCTTCACTTACAGTAGAATCAGCATTTCCAAGCTTTCATAGTGGAATACAGAGCATAGACTCCCCAGAAATTTTCCAGGTTTCCAGAGCCAGACTGGGAATACTGAGGTATCCTGCCTTGTGGATTGAGTAACTATGGGTCCCTCCAGAGAGGGACAGCTATTCTGGGACTACTCTGACCATCTCAGAGTATAATTTGGCTATCATTGTTTTAAAGCTCACTTAATAAATTATATATATTATAAAGGAATGTTTCTTTTCTGGTTCTCTAGAGCAGTGTGGTTCTCAATCTGTGGGCCATGACCCCTTTGGGGGTGGCATATCAGATATCCTGCATATCAGATATTTCATTATGATTCACAACAGTAAGTAAAATTACAGTTATGAAGTAGTAATGGCATGATTTTATGGTTGAGGGTCATCATAGCATGAGGAACTGTATTGAAGGATCGCAGCATTAAGAAGGTTGAGAACCACTGCTCTAGAGAACCTGACTAAACATATCCAGATTTTGACATAACAATTGATTCTCTTTTTTGTGTGTGCTTTTTCTTGTTTATAATTTGTTTTAAGAGTATATATGTGAACGTTTTAATGTATGTAGAACACTCTTACAATGTAGATATTATTAACACCGAAAGAAATGCCCGTGAAAATATCTCTGCCTTGTTGTTCCATGGGCTTCTACCTAACAATCCTGACATAAAATTTACACTATTAGAGTCCCCCAAATTAGGCTATGGGAAATGAAGCAGCCTTCCTAACAGGTTGTAGTTCGAATAAATACACTCTATCAGAGTGCCCAATACTAGCCAATTAAAATTCTACCTACTTAGAGATTTGCCTACACCTGTCCTGATGGCACTTTTCCAGCTAACAGACCCAATTAAATATTGTTGATGGTTTAGCTCCTGGATCCTTCAAAAACAGACCTGTCATATTTTCCAGCCTCCTTAAGGCAGACAGAGGAAGTGTAAAAGGAATTGGTAATGTGTGTTGCTACACCTTAATCCGCAATATGTTTCCTTTCCCTACTCAGCGTTATTCTCAGATTCTTGTACTGGTGAGCCCTTCTGGTTCTAGTACTAAACACTAAGTGCTAAGACTCAGTCAAGGAGGGAGCTGGTGCTCAGGTGCTCAGGTGCTCAGGTGCTCACTTCCTTGAAATGAGGGGAGAGTCTGGTTTTTTTTTTCACCCTGAATATGAAATTAATTCTAATATCTTCTAGATCATCACCTACAAATGAGTGATACCTTAAGTTCTTAACAAAACAAAGCAAAAACTCAACCAATTGATCAAACAAACAAAGAAAACCAGAGACTATAAAAATCCCATTCTTTGTGCTCTGATGTGAGGCCGAGGTAGCCCGTCTGATTCTGTGAACTGTGGGGCTCCTGTTTGTCTTCACTACCCACTCCTACCATTTTATATCTTGCTGTCTTAGTAACTCATGTTCTCCTAGACTCCCCACGCCTCCTCCTTATTATCAGGAATTCCTGGGTCCAGTGTCCAATCTTCCCTACCAAACCCCACTTTTGAGAAAGATCTGAAGTAGCTTGTGGTGTGAGTGGCTGGCAGAGGAGAGCCGGAAGCATGGGCATGCATGCAGATCCACAGAGTTTATTCCTTGACGGTTGCAGCTCTGCATTTTCGTTTTTACCAGAAGCATAACTGATGGAGCAGAAGGTGTTCCAGAGAACAGAGAATGTGTCATCCTGCCAGGCTGGCACTCAGAAGTGCTCTCTGTGATGGTCTGACAGCCGGAATGGGCTCTAATGCTCAGGCAGAGGACCTCGGAGTCTGGGGCCCCACTATCCTTAAGTGCTACATTACAAGGGCAAGTACTTCTGAGTTGTCTATATCAGGCTTTTAAAAATCAGGACTTCACAGAGAAAACTGCGTGGGATGGAAGGGGGAGGCTTAGGGTCAGAACAGGGTCATAAGTCTTAGTATTAACTCTGTAACTCAGTGTCTATCATGGCAGAGGGCATCTGAGGGATGGTGGGATTCCTGCCACCCCTGGATTTATAAACACAGAGACTGCCAAGCCAGTTCCTGCATAAAGCCCACCGTAGTTTCCGGTTATTTTCTGCTCTTCCCATTACTTAAAGAGCCCTTCCTATTTAAATGTTGGGTCTATCACTCATTCTTACTGTAGGCAGAAAACAAACTCCAGATTGGGTAGCTCTGGAAACTCTTCCTGTAACTCTTCAACTGGAAGAATATACTAAAATAAGCAGTAAAATATGAAACATTAGATTAAATAATGACTGGTGTTCTGTTGGTATCTTTATGTCAGTGTCTTTTTTTAATCTAGTGTGAAAAGGACAAAAGGCATCACAGATGATGTTCTAGAGGGCAGCCAATCAGAAGAGTTGAATTCAGAAGCACTATGCCCAACAAAAGTAAAGCTAGAATAGTGAGGCAGATCATCAAGACGGATCATCAAGACAGTTTATACATATGCTGTTAGGACAGTATTAAACGAAGATCTCAGAATCGAACTCCAAAACACTCCATAGCAGAAGAAACAAGGAAAAACAAACTATCTAAATAAGTTCATTTACTTCTACTCACATTTTAAAATCCTTGAATTTTTTTTTTATAATTTTCAGAAGGTTCTCAATACCTTGGTAAAATTTAAGTCATTTAAATCATAAAGATTCTAAACAAAAAAACCTATAATTTTGCATGATCATAAAAATAACACAAACATGTGAAAATGTGAAAGCAATAAACCCCAAAGCTCTAATTTATCATCTCTGGAGAGGACAGTGGTTAACAGTTAGGAATCCTACTGTCCTTACCTTCTCTTAAAAACATATCATTGTTCACATGTCAGCATGTAATAGACTCATAAATACCACACGGTACTGAACAATACCAACGACAATGTCCATAATGCACCAAGCACTGTTCTAGTTATGGGTACATCCGTGAACAAACCTGGAAAGATTTCTCACCTTCATAGAGCTTACATTCTAGTGATAGGACATTGCTGAGGGAATGCTGGCCTCTGGGAATGCCATAGCTTCTCCATCTTGAAATCACAGCAGTTACAATCACCCACATGAAATTGGACTCTTGTGAAGAGCATAGGAGGGGCTCGTGAATAACTTATAAGGTGACCCATGAGATGACCAACAAGATACTTGAGGGCCCTTCTGTCCACAAGGGTATATAAGCTGGAGTGAGGGGACGCTCTTCTTCGGTGGTAGCTGCCCATCTATTGCCCGTGCTCCTATAGGTAACTTAGAATAAACTCACCCTTTCACTCAGCTAGACTTGGTTAGAATCATGTCTTTGGTCTGCGATTGGCACTCTATATGGGGTAAATAGATACCTGTGCATGTCTCCCCAGGAAAAGTGAACACCATAAAGATAAAAAGTGCAAAAGCAAATTATATAGTAGAAAGTGCTAAGATTATTTAGAAAATATAACAAGGTAAAAAGGGCAAGGGATATTAGAAGTGTCGTCTGAGGAAACAACAGTGTAAAGGCCGTAAGGTGGATGTGTGAATGGCATGTTCTAGGAACAAGGCACCAGCATAGTTAGAACAGCATTCGTCAGGACTAGGGTACAGACAGTGGTACACCAGATCATGCAGGGCATTACAGACCTCTGATTTAGTGGCATTTGGCTTTTTTCTCTCATAGAATAAGGAGGCTTTGAAAAGCTGTGATGTGAATCACATTGTAAAAGCGGCTGGCTACTGTGAGGAGACTGAAGTACAGAGTTCAGAGGGAAGATGGAGGCAGAGTCAGCTCAGCAGGCCACGGCTACAAACGCGCCTGCAGATAACGGTAGCTTGAACTGTCATTATAGCTGAGTGGTGAGAGGTGGTCATTTTCTGAGTAAATTTGATAGACAGGACCAGTTGGACCTCTTTATGAATCAGTTGTACAACAGGAGCGAAAGGCAGCATCATGCCTGTGAAATCCCTCACATGAGCATCAGGAAGAACTGAATTACCTTAATAGAAATAGAGAGAGAGAGAGAGAGAGAGAGAGAGAGAGAGAGAGAGAGAGAGAGAGAGAGAGAGATGGGGGAAGAAGATTATAAGCTGTTTTGTACATGTTACATCTGAGGTATTTATTAGAAAAAAACTTCTAGATACACACACACACACACACACACACACATTGCTCTATAAGAACTTCTTTGTGCCTTGCGTTTATTTCTTGTGGATATTTTTTCTTACCAGGACATACAAGTTGCTTTATGGGACTGGAATTTTGTATGGATTCATTCTGTATAGCCTTTAAAATGCCTTCCCAATACCACCTTCTCCCCCAGCTTTGTACCCATCTTGTTACCTCTTTCCCCTTGAATGAGGAGAGGGTCGTGAATAGATGGCAGTTGCTTCCTTGGCAAAGCCAGTGGGACAGTCATCCTGAGGTTACATGAAGTCCCTCTTGACATTATATTAGCTTCTGTTTCAGCTGTTTGGAATGAGCTCTTCCTTTGGGGAGTGACCTGAGAGGTCCACCTTCAAGACCTAAGGGCAACCCCTCAGAGCCCATGCACATCCTTGACCACTACCAGTACGTGAATAGATTTACTCTACCAGGCAAGGAACTCCATTCTGCCAGCAATCTGGTCAGCATACTAATGCCAATGCTATCCGGCTAGCACCTTGACTTCAGCCTTGGGAGACCCTGAGCCTAGAGATGCCATTCCCAGACCACCAGGAGCTGCATGATGGAGAGTGGGAGTTCATTGTTATGTAGCAGCAGAAAAATCAGTATATGTAGCACTGTGACAGGGCAAGATGGTTCTTGCTGAGGCCATGTCAAGTTTAAGTAGAATTTAATCTTGATGAATAATTCCATGGAAAACTATTCAACTCTATTCTAGAAACCAAAGGTCAAGATGTCTTAGCTGACTAAGTACCTTAGCTTCTGCTAAACTGCCTGTTGGTGTGAAACCCCCTTCAGCTAACCACTTATCTCTGCTTCTGTTAAACTGCTTGCTTGCTTCTGTGAAGCTTCCCTGCAGCTGCTGAAGAAAATGTCAGGGCATGGTTTCTGCCCTCAGAAACCCTGTGTTCTGGAGATTGGAGACTACACTTGGGTCCCTAAATAATTGAGTGTAATCCCAGCCAGCTGGAATAAAGACTTTCAATTGTCTATAAACTGTGTCAGAGTGGTCATCCCTGGTGGGCTACCCATAACAGCATCCTTGTCAAATCTTTAGAAGCAAACATGGACACTGCCTTCCCCTAAGAGAAGATATATAATGGCTGATAAAATATAAAACCTACTCCCAAAACCTATCAACATGAGTGTTTTTATACTACTATAAATAAATAAAGTCATGTATATTAACATTTTTTCAGGTGTTTTTCTAAGATCATAGAGTCTTGAAACAAACAAAAGAAATAGTGATCACCATAAGTAACAAATTTAAAACTCATTTTTTGGACTTCATAACTATTTTATGTCACATTCTGTCACAGCTTCCGATAAATTTGGCCTTAAACATATGCGTGCTTTCAAGACCAACAGGCAGCACTGGTGAGAGTCGGACCTGTTCCACCCATGACCTTGACTGTTCCACCTATGACCTTGAGGTACCAGCCTCTAGGGCGTGGCCTCAGGGTTAGTTCTTCTCTCCCTCATGGGCTTGAATAATACAGACTGATTCAGGGTGCAGGAGCAGTGTGAGACAGGACACCAATCTTCCAGGACTCTGCAATGATTTTGCACATCCTGTTTAGTGAGTTGTTTTCCCCAATAAAATTTCCAAATAAATAGTTCCGTTATCAATATCTGTGGATTATCTGCAATATTCTGGCGCCACGACTCTAGGCATACAGAAGGCAGCTAATCACTGTGGCTCACCTGCCACTTCTCCACAAGGAGGAAACTCCATTAACTATTTAAGAGGATTACAAAGGGAACGCCCAGCAGGGGGACAGCTGAGAATTCTTGCCCCACAGCCCTATCAGCAGGGACCTGAGGGCACCTGGAGTGAGGTTTGCCTTGTCACCCCAAAGCCATCCCTCTGTAGCTTCTTCCATCAGAAGAAAAAACAATAGCTACAAAACCAAAATTTGAAAATAAGGACCATTCTCTTCCTGTCTGTGTTTGGGCTGAGTTCCTAAGAACCTCCCGGAAATCATCATATAGTAGGAATGACACAGAAATTACAGAGCTAGCTTACTTTTATACTTGATAAGCGAGGCAAAGTTTGATGGAGTGAATTATCTCTTATTGAAAGAATCAATAACACTAGTTCCAGAGTATCCTATGTCTTCTGACCTCCACAGGTACCGGGTATGTACAAGGTTCTCCCCTTCCCCCCTTTCTCACACATACATACAAACAAAACACTCATATACATTAAACAAGTAAATCTAAAAACTTTTTTTTTTCGTTTAAAAGTCATACAGATATGTCTCAAACCTGGGACAAATGACTAACTGAGGCGCTTATTAGCGTATCAAAGCTAACACTGGCTGCCAGGTTCTCCCAGCATCCCTCAGCCCCTACCTGTCACAGCATCCTCCTGGCTGGCACACCCTTCCCCAGCTGTTCTTCCTCATATAATCCAGCCATTTTGATTATGCTGGTCCGTTTTTCCCCTTTCGCTCTCTTGGCCCAGGCTGCCCCTCTGGGTTCATAGCTCCTCTTTTGCTCTCCCTCCCTGTCTCTCCTCACGTGGCCTCAGTCTGGCCATGCTCACTGGCCTCTCCCAGATAGCTCTGTCTCTGCCCTTCTGTTCTTTCCCTCATATCTACAGTAGCCTTCTCCTCCCCCATTCCTGGGAGCAGCCATGTCCTCCTTTTCATTTCTTTTTTTTTTCTCATTCAATATTACTGATATATCACCAAAACATTGAACTCAAAGGTCTCTCAGAAACCTGTTGGATAAACAAAACAAGTCTCACTCGTTCAGACAATGCTCATACTTGCAGCATCAGCCACATAATGCTGAGAACAAAAAGCCACAGGTGAATACACACAGTATTAGCCAATTTGAAGTTCAGAGAGATAAAAATACAAAACATAGTGGGTAGAGTTTTAAATGTGTGGAACGAACCCATACAGGACAGCAAAGCAATGCCAAATTCAGATTCTGGATACTGGTAACCCACGGGGGTGGTGATCAGGGAAAATCAATACAAAGATTCTAAAGTAATGACCTTTTCCAAGTCTGGGGGGTAGGCATATGTTCTCTTACGCCTTTACAGGCAGTCTATGAACTTAGGGGAAAGGTAACAGTTTCCTTTTCTTTTTTTCTTCCAGAATTTGATCTTCTCCATGATCCAAAGCTAAGAGCAGAAGGTAGCAATTCACACCCAACCTAGTGCTATGATCTAGGTTAGGGAACACTTATCTCTCCCACAGCCAATTAAACATGGTGACTCTGTGACAACTGGCAATTATGATTTTTCTGCATAACCAAACTCCTCGGGCTGTTCATTTATTATCAATGACAATCATAGAACACTGAGAGCTTTTCTTCATTAAAATGTATGCACAGAAATCTTCCTTTAGTGCTCCCTCTTTCTCGGCTCAAGGAAGAGAGACGCAGGAAGAGATGGGACTTCTACACAGCAATCTCTGCTCCAAGCACAGTGCTGCAGTACTCACATACTGACATCCTGCCATTTTCACTCCAACAGTCACACAACCCAGGTGCTGGGGTACCCTTCCTCACAAGAGAAGCGAAGACACTTGGGGCTCTGTGCTTTCCTGAGTTCAAACACAGTGTCTCAGGTTGGCAGAGAGCTGGAAGGTGGTCACCACTACAACAGCTAATAGTCTCCAACCCAGACTGGGAGTTCATCAAAGAGTTTCCAAGGTGGGATCATCAAAGCCAGGAGGAAAAGGAAATGTATGGGGGGATAGAACCTGGGAGAGGAATGGCCCAAGAGCTACAGAGAGGGGGATTTTAAGGGATTTACTATTTCCCTGCAGATATACACAAAGATGATCTGATGACAGTTATTAATCAGATTAAGATTCTTGGATCCGTGACATCTCTGGGTCCGCATAACAGCTGTGGACATGATGGGCTGTGGCATCTGACAGACAGTAGGGTTGCATCCTCACACGTCTTCTAAGTATAGATCAGCGCTCAGTGTCTATGAAATGGGTGTAATAACCCCCTAGTTTTTGACAGATCAGGATTACATGTCCCTCTGTTGCTAAGAATCTACCCTCTACTCAATAGCCATTGGGATCATTTTAAAATACAACTTGGGGTGGGTCATGTGTGTCATCCCAGTACTCCTGAGGTGGAGGTGGAGAACTGCTAAACACCAAGCTCTTATTCCAGAAACGTAAGTTAATTAGATTAAAATTTAAGAATACAAGTCCCACATCTCCTGCACTTGAAACTCAACTACTCATTCCCACTGTGTAGGTACACCTCAAATTGGTTTAAAATAGCTATCCCTCCCGCATCATCTACTGTGGCACTCTGCCACATCAAACTAATCCTAGTTCCCCCAACTCCCCATGCTCACTCAGCTTTTCCCACAACACCTATCTCCTCACCTTTCTTCAAAAAGTCCAGTCACTCTTTCAGAATTAAACCTGTCAGTCTGCAACAGAAAGCTTTGAGTGTATCCCTCTCCATATGTATACATCTATACGTATTATCGCCATTTACCAATCCAGAGGCATTTTATAAGCTTATGTGAGTACACCCACATGATATTTCTATACCACCTTAGAATATAAACTTTAAAACTGTTTTATTCATGCTGCATGTCAGTATAACGTGCCTATATAACTTACATTAAACAATAACAACCCATTTTCTGTTTATATAAGGGGCAATTTGAAAAATATGATAGTGATTCTAGCATCTGTTGGCCAGAGAGCATGTCATATATGCACTTTTACTATTATGTCACAGTTTA
Source organism: Peromyscus eremicus (assembly GCF_949786415.1). Lineage (NCBI taxonomy): Eukaryota > Metazoa > Chordata > Mammalia > Rodentia > Cricetidae > Peromyscus > Peromyscus eremicus. Next base: position 54,372,573 of record NC_081419.1, read on the forward strand.
ATATAAAGTCTGCCCAGGTATGAAAGCGTATCAGACTGAGGATGGCCGTCTCTCCACAAGTCTGGGCAGACCCAAGCAGTATCAGACTACAGTAGGCAATACTGGGAACCAGATCACAGAGCGTGCAGAAATGTCAGTTGTCTTGGTTATTGTGCCTCTGCATGACATCCCTTCTCCACCTCAACCAGAAAAATCGTCAACACTGTGTGACAACAGAACCTCAAATAGAGGCCTCCTCTTACCTCAGCATCGAAGCGTGGGTCCTGATAGGCATCGCTGACGTTCACGGGAAGGCCTGTCGAAGCAACCAGCTCAGCGATGCTGTTATTTATCAGCCAGTCGGAGTAAGATGACTTCTCCATGCTTTCTTTGAAACTGTCAGAGCACCAAGCCAGCAATGAGAAAGAAGACAAACTAAGTTTGTTGGAAAGTAAGCTTTGCCAGAC